>NC_054475.1:173450283-173482188 GCF_017639515.1 Carcharodon carcharias | reverse complement strand
ACCCTAACCCTAACCCTAACCCTAACCCTAACCCTAACCCTAACCCTAACCCTAACCCTAACCCTAACCCTAACCCTAACCCTAACCCTAACCCTAACCCTAACCCTAACCCTAACCCTAACCCTAACCCTAACCCTAACCCTAACCCTAACCCTAACCCTAACCCTAACCCTAACCCTAACCCTAACCCTAACCCTAACCCTAACCCTAACCCTAACCCTAACCCTAACCCTAACCCTAACCCTAACCCTAACCCTAACCCTAACCCTAACCCTAACCCTAACCCTAACCCTAACCCTAACCCTAACCCTAACCCTAACCCTAACCCTAACCCTAACCCTAACCCTAACCCTAACCCTAACCCTAACCCTAACCCTAACCCTAACCCTAACCCTAACCCTAACCCTAACCCTAACCCTAACCCTAACCCTAACCCTAACCCTAACCCTAACCCTAACCCTAACCCTAACCCTAACCCTAACCCTAACCCTAACCCTAACCCTAACCCTAACCCTAACCCTAACCCTAACCCTAACCCTAACCCTAACCCTAACCCTAACCCTAACCCTAACCCTAACCCTAACCCTAACCCTAACCCTAACCCTAACCCTAACCCTAACCCTAACCCTAACCCTAACCCTAACCCTAACCCTAACCCTAACCCTAACCCTAACCCTAACCCTAACCCTAACCCTAACCCTAACCCTAACCCTAACCCTAACCCTAACCCTAACCCTAACCCTAACCCTAACCCTAACCCTAACCCTAACCCTAACCCTAACCCTAACCCTAACCCTAACCCTAACCCTAACCCTAACCCTAACCCTAACCCTAACCCTAACCCTAACCCTAACCCTAACCCTAACCCTAACCCTAACCCTAACCCTAACCCTAACCCTAACCCTAACCCTAACCCTAACCCTAACCCTAACCCTAACCCTAACCCTAACCCTAACCCTAACCCTAACCCTAACCCTAACCCTAACCCTAACCCTAACCCTAACCCTAACCCTAACCCTAACCCTAACCCTAACCCTAACCCTAACCCTAACCCTAACCCTAACCCTAACCCTAACCCTAACCCTAACCCTAACCCTAACCCTAACCCTAACCCTAACCCTAACCCTAACCCTAACCCTAACCCTAACCCTAACCCTAACCCTAACCCTAACCCTAACCCTAACCCTAACCCTAACCCTAACCCTAACCCTAACCCTAACCCTAACCCTAACCCTAACCCTAACCCTAACCCTAACCCTAACCCTAACCCTAACCCTAACCCTAACCCTAACCCTAACCCTAACCCTAACCCTAACCCTAACCCTAACCCTAACCCTAACCCTAACCCTAACCCTAACCCTAACCCTAACCCTAACCCTAACCCTAACCCTAACCCTAACCCTAACCCTAACCCTAACCCTAACCCTAACCCTAACCCTAACCCTAACCCTAACCCTAACCCTAACCCTAACCCTAACCCTAACCCTAACCCTAACCCTAACCCTAACCCTAACCCTAACCCTAACCCTAACCCTAACCCTAACCCTAACCCTAACCCTAACCCTAACCCTAACCCTAACCCTAACCCTAACCCTAACCCTAACCCTAACCCTAACCCTAACCCTAACCCTAACCCTAACCCTAACCCTAACCCTAACCCTAACCCTAACCCTAACCCTAACCCTAACCCTAACCCTAACCCTAACCCTAACCCTAACCCTAACCCTAACCCTAACCCTAACCCTAACCCTAACCCTAACCCTAACCCTAACCCTAACCCTAACCCTAACCCTAACCCTAACCCTAACCCTAACCCTAACCCTAACCCTAACCCTAACCCTAACCCTAACCCTAACCCTAACCCTAACCCTAACCCTAACCCTAACCCTAACCCTAACCCTAACCCTAACCCTAACCCTAACCCTAACCCTAACCCTAACCCTAACCCTAACCCTAACCCTAACCCTAACCCTAACCCTAACCCTAACCCTAACCCTAACCCTAACCCTAACCCTAACCCTAACCCTAACCCTAACCCTAACCCTAACCCTAACCCTAACCCTAACCCTAACCCTAACCCTAACCCTAACCCTAACCCTAACCCTAACCCTAACCCTAACCCTAACCCTAACCCTAACCCTAACCCTAACCCTAACCCTAACCCTAACCCTAACCCTAACCCTAACCCTAACCCTAACCCTAACCCTAACCCTAACCCTAACCCTAACCCTAACCCTAACCCTAACCCTAACCCTAACCCTAACCCTAACCCTAACCCTAACCCTAACCCTAACCCTAACCCTAACCCTAACCCTAACCCTAACCCTAACCCTAACCCTAACCCTAACCCTAACCCTAACCCTAACCCTAACCCTAACCCTAACCCTAACCCTAACCCTAACCCTAACCCTAACCCTAACCCTAACCCTAACCCTAACCCTAACCCTAACCCTAACCCTAACCCTAACCCTAACCCTAACCCTAACCCTAACCCTAACCCTAACCCTAACCCTAACCCTAACCCTAACCCTAACCCTAACCCTAACCCTAACCCTAACCCTAACCCTAACCCTAACCCTAACCCTAACCCTAACCCTAACCCTAACCCTAACCCTAACCCTAACCCTAACCCTAACCCTAACCCTAACCCTAACCCTAACCCTAACCCTAACCCTAACCCTAACCCTAACCCTAACCCTAACCCTAACCCTAACCCTAACCCTAACCCTAACCCTAACCCTAACCCTAACCCTAACCCTAACCCTAACCCTAACCCTAACCCTAACCCTAACCCTAACCCTAACCCTAACCCTAACCCTAACCCTAACCCTAACCCTAACCCTAACCCTAACCCTAACCCTAACCCTAACCCTAACCCTAACCCTAACCCTAACCCTAACCCTAACCCTAACCCTAACCCTAACCCTAACCCTAACCCTAACCCTAACCCTAACCCTAACCCTAACCCTAACCCTAACCCTAACCCTAACCCTAACCCTAACCCTAACCCTAACCCTAACCCTAACCCTAACCCTAACCCTAACCCTAACCCTAACCCTAACCCTAACCCTAACCCTAACCCTAACCCTAACCCTAACCCTAACCCTAACCCTAACCCTAACCCTAACCCTAACCCTAACCCTAACCCTAACCCTAACCCTAACCCTAACCCTAACCCTAACCCTAACCCTAACCCTAACCCTAACCCTAACCCTAACCCTAACCCTAACCCTAACCCTAACCCTAACCCTAACCCTAACCCTAACCCTAACCCTAACCCTAACCCTAACCCTAACCCTAACCCTAACCCTAACCCTAACCCTAACCCTAACCCTAACCCTAACCCTAACCCTAACCCTAACCCTAACCCTAACCCTAACCCTAACCCTAACCCTAACCCTAACCCTAACCCTAACCCTAACCCTAACCCTAACCCTAACCCTAACCCTAACCCTAACCCTAACCCTAACCCTAACCCTAACCCTAACCCTAACCCTAACCCTAACCCTAACCCTAACCCTAACCCTAACCCTAACCCTAACCCTAACCCTAACCCTAACCCTAACCCTAACCCTAACCCTAACCCTAACCCTAACCCTAACCCTAACCCTAACCCTAACCCTAACCCTAACCCTAACCCTAACCCTAACCCTAACCCTAACCCTAACCCTAACCCTAACCCTAACCCTAACCCTAACCCTAACCCTAACCCTAACCCTAACCCTAACCCTAACCCTAACCCTAACCCTAACCCTAACCCTAACCCTAACCCTAACCCTAACCCTAACCCTAACCCTAACCCTAACCCTAACCCTAACCCTAACCCTAACCCTAACCCTAACCCTAACCCTAACCCTAACCCTAACCCTAACCCTAACCCTAACCCTAACCCTAACCCTAACCCTAACCCTAACCCTAACCCTAACCCTAACCCTAACCCTAACCCTAACCCTAACCCTAACCCTAACCCTAACCCTAACCCTAACCCTAACCCTAACCCTAACCCTAACCCTAACCCTAACCCTAACCCTAACCCTAACCCTAACCCTAACCCTAACCCTAACCCTAACCCTAACCCTAACCCTAACCCTAACCCTAACCCTAACCCTAACCCTAACCCTAACCCTAACCCTAACCCTAACCCTAACCCTAACCCTAACCCTAACCCTAACCCTAACCCTAACCCTAACCCTAACCCTAACCCTAACCCTAACCCTAACCCTAACCCTAACCCTAACCCTAACCCTAACCCTAACCCTAACCCTAACCCTAACCCTAACCCTAACCCTAACCCTAACCCTAACCCTAACCCTAACCCTAACCCTAACCCTAACCCTAACCCTAACCCTAACCCTAACCCTAACCCTAACCCTAACCCTAACCCTAACCCTAACCCTAACCCTAACCCTAACCCTAACCCTAACCCTAACCCTAACCCTAACCCTAACCCTAACCCTAACCCTAACCCTAACCCTAACCCTAACCCTAACCCTAACCCTAACCCTAACCCTAACCCTAACCCTAACCCTAACCCTAACCCTAACCCTAACCCTAACCCTAACCCTAACCCTAACCCTAACCCTAACCCTAACCCTAACCCTAACCCTAACCCTAACCCTAACCCTAACCCTAACCCTAACCCTAACCCTAACCCTAACCCTAACCCTAACCCTAACCCTAACCCTAACCCTAACCCTAACCCTAACCCTAACCCTAACCCTAACCCTAACCCTAACCCTAACCCTAACCCTAACCCTAACCCTAACCCTAACCCTAACCCTAACCCTAACCCTAACCCTAACCCTAACCCTAACCCTAACCCTAACCCTAACCCTAACCCTAACCCTAACCCTAACCCTAACCCTAACCCTAACCCTAACCCTAACCCTAACCCTAACCCTAACCCTAACCCTAACCCTAACCCTAACCCTAACCCTAACCCTAACCCTAACCCTAACCCTAACCCTAACCCTAACCCTAACCCTAACCCTAACCCTAACCCTAACCCTAACCCTAACCCTAACCCTAACCCTAACCCTAACCCTAACCCTAACCCTAACCCTAACCCTAACCCTAACCCTAACCCTAACCCTAACCCTAACCCTAACCCTAACCCTAACCCTAACCCTAACCCTAACCCTAACCCTAACCCTAACCCTAACCCTAACCCTAACCCTAACCCTAACCCTAACCCTAACCCTAACCCTAACCCTAACCCTAACCCTAACCCTAACCCTAACCCTAACCCTAACCCTAACCCTAACCCTAACCCTAACCCTAACCCTAACCCTAACCCTAACCCTAACCCTAACCCTAACCCTAACCCTAACCCTAACCCTAACCCTAACCCTAACCCTAACCCTAACCCTAACCCTAACCCTAACCCTAACCCTAACCCTAACCCTAACCCTAACCCTAACCCTAACCCTAACCCTAACCCTAACCCTAACCCTAACCCTAACCCTAACCCTAACCCTAACCCTAACCCTAACCCTAACCCTAACCCTAACCCTAACCCTAACCCTAACCCTAACCCTAACCCTAACCCTAACCCTAACCCTAACCCTAACCCTAACCCTAACCCTAACCCTAACCCTAACCCTAACCCTAACCCTAACCCTAACCCTAACCCTAACCCTAACCCTAACCCTAACCCTAACCCTAACCCTAACCCTAACCCTAACCCTAACCCTAACCCTAACCCTAACCCTAACCCTAACCCTAACCCTAACCCTAACCCTAACCCTAACCCTAACCCTAACCCTAACCCTAACCCTAACCCTAACCCTAACCCTAACCCTAACCCTAACCCTAACCCTAACCCTAACCCTAACCCTAACCCTAACCCTAACCCTAACCCTAACCCTAACCCTAACCCTAACCCTAACCCTAACCCTAACCCTAACCCTAACCCTAACCCTAACCCTAACCCTAACCCTAACCCTAACCCTAACCCTAACCCTAACCCTAACCCTAACCCTAACCCTAACCCTAACCCTAACCCTAACCCTAACCCTAACCCTAACCCTAACCCTAACCCTAACCCTAACCCTAACCCTAACCCTAACCCTAACCCTAACCCTAACCCTAACCCTAACCCTAACCCTAACCCTAACCCTAACCCTAACCCTAACCCTAACCCTAACCCTAACCCTAACCCTAACCCTAACCCTAACCCTAACCCTAACCCTAACCCTAACCCTAACCCTAACCCTAACCCTAACCCTAACCCTAACCCTAACCCTAACCCTAACCCTAACCCTAACCCTAACCCTAACCCTAACCCTAACCCTAACCCTAACCCTAACCCTAACCCTAACCCTAACCCTAACCCTAACCCTAACCCTAACCCTAACCCTAACCCTAACCCTAACCCTAACCCTAACCCTAACCCTAACCCTAACCCTAACCCTAACCCTAACCCTAACCCTAACCCTAACCCTAACCCTAACCCTAACCCTAACCCTAACCCTAACCCTAACCCTAACCCTAACCCTAACCCTAACCCTAACCCTAACCCTAACCCTAACCCTAACCCTAACCCTAACCCTAACCCTAACCCTAACCCTAACCCTAACCCTAACCCTAACCCTAACCCTAACCCTAACCCTAACCCTAACCCTAACCCTAACCCTAACCCTAACCCTAACCCTAACCCTAACCCTAACCCTAACCCTAACCCTAACCCTAACCCTAACCCTAACCCTAACCCTAACCCTAACCCTAACCCTAACCCTAACCCTAACCCTAACCCTAACCCTAACCCTAACCCTAACCCTAACCCTAACCCTAACCCTAACCCTAACCCTAACCCTAACCCTAACCCTAACCCTAACCCTAACCCTAACCCTAACCCTAACCCTAACCCTAACCCTAACCCTAACCCTAACCCTAACCCTAACCCTAACCCTAACCCTAACCCTAACCCTAACCCTAACCCTAACCCTAACCCTAACCCTAACCCTAACCCTAACCCTAACCCTAACCCTAACCCTAACCCTAACCCTAACCCTAACCCTAACCCTAACCCTAACCCTAACCCTAACCCTAACCCTAACCCTAACCCTAACCCTAACCCTAACCCTAACCCTAACCCTAACCCTAACCCTAACCCTAACCCTAACCCTAACCCTAACCCTAACCCTAACCCTAACCCTAACCCTAACCCTAACCCTAACCCTAACCCTAACCCTAACCCTAACCCTAACCCTAACCCTAACCCTAACCCTAACCCTAACCCTAACCCTAACCCTAACCCTAACCCTAACCCTAACCCTAACCCTAACCCTAACCCTAACCCTAACCCTAACCCTAACCCTAACCCTAACCCTAACCCTAACCCTAACCCTAACCCTAACCCTAACCCTAACCCTAACCCTAACCCTAACCCTAACCCTAACCCTAACCCTAACCCTAACCCTAACCCTAACCCTAACCCTAACCCTAACCCTAACCCTAACCCTAACCCTAACCCTAACCCTAACCCTAACCCTAACCCTAACCCTAACCCTAACCCTAACCCTAACCCTAACCCTAACCCTAACCCTAACCCTAACCCTAACCCTAACCCTAACCCTAACCCTAACCCTAACCCTAACCCTAACCCTAACCCTAACCCTAACCCTAACCCTAACCCTAACCCTAACCCTAACCCTAACCCTAACCCTAACCCTAACCCTAACCCTAACCCTAACCCTAACCCTAACCCTAACCCTAACCCTAACCCTAACCCTAACCCTAACCCTAACCCTAACCCTAACCCTAACCCTAACCCTAACCCTAACCCTAACCCTAACCCTAACCCTAACCCTAACCCTAACCCTAACCCTAACCCTAACCCTAACCCTAACCCTAACCCTAACCCTAACCCTAACCCTAACCCTAACCCTAACCCTAACCCTAACCCTAACCCTAACCCTAACCCTAACCCTAACCCTAACCCTAACCCTAACCCTAACCCTAACCCTAACCCTAACCCTAACCCTAACCCTAACCCTAACCCTAACCCTAACCCTAACCCTAACCCTAACCCTAACCCTAACCCTAACCCTAACCCTAACCCTAACCCTAACCCTAACCCTAACCCTAACCCTAACCCTAACCCTAACCCTAACCCTAACCCTAACCCTAACCCTAACCCTAACCCTAACCCTAACCCTAACCCTAACCCTAACCCTAACCCTAACCCTAACCCTAACCCTAACCCTAACCCTAACCCTAACCCTAACCCTAACCCTAACCCTAACCCTAACCCTAACCCTAACCCTAACCCTAACCCTAACCCTAACCCTAACCCTAACCCTAACCCTAACCCTAACCCTAACCCTAACCCTAACCCTAACCCTAACCCTAACCCTAACCCTAACCCTAACCCTAACCCTAACCCTAACCCTAACCCTAACCCTAACCCTAACCCTAACCCTAACCCTAACCCTAACCCTAACCCTAACCCTAACCCTAACCCTAACCCTAACCCTAACCCTAACCCTAACCCTAACCCTAACCCTAACCCTAACCCTAACCCTAACCCTAACCCTAACCCTAACCCTAACCCTAACCCTAACCCTAACCCTAACCCTAACCCTAACCCTAACCCTAACCCTAACCCTAACCCTAACCCTAACCCTAACCCTAACCCTAACCCTAACCCTAACCCTAACCCTAACCCTAACCCTAACCCTAACCCTAACCCTAACCCTAACCCTAACCCTAACCCTAACCCTAACCCTAACCCTAACCCTAACCCTAACCCTAACCCTAACCCTAACCCTAACCCTAACCCTAACCCTAACCCTAACCCTAACCCTAACCCTAACCCTAACCCTAACCCTAACCCTAACCCTAACCCTAACCCTAACCCTAACCCTAACCCTAACCCTAACCCTAACCCTAACCCTAACCCTAACCCTAACCCTAACCCTAACCCTAACCCTAACCCTAACCCTAACCCTAACCCTAACCCTAACCCTAACCCTAACCCTAACCCTAACCCTAACCCTAACCCTAACCCTAACCCTAACCCTAACCCTAACCCTAACCCTAACCCTAACCCTAACCCTAACCCTAACCCTAACCCTAACCCTAACCCTAACCCTAACCCTAACCCTAACCCTAACCCTAACCCTAACCCTAACCCTAACCCTAACCCTAACCCTAACCCTAACCCTAACCCTAACCCTAACCCTAACCCTAACCCTAACCCTAACCCTAACCCTAACCCTAACCCTAACCCTAACCCTAACCCTAACCCTAACCCTAACCCTAACCCTAACCCTAACCCTAACCCTAACCCTAACCCTAACCCTAACCCTAACCCTAACCCTAACCCTAACCCTAACCCTAACCCTAACCCTAACCCTAACCCTAACCCTAACCCTAACCCTAACCCTAACCCTAACCCTAACCCTAACCCTAACCCTAACCCTAACCCTAACCCTAACCCTAACCCTAACCCTAACCCTAACCCTAACCCTAACCCTAACCCTAACCCTAACCCTAACCCTAACCCTAACCCTAACCCTAACCCTAACCCTAACCCTAACCCTAACCCTAACCCTAACCCTAACCCTAACCCTAACCCTAACCCTAACCCTAACCCTAACCCTAACCCTAACCCTAACCCTAACCCTAACCCTAACCCTAACCCTAACCCTAACCCTAACCCTAACCCTAACCCTAACCCTAACCCTAACCCTAACCCTAACCCTAACCCTAACCCTAACCCTAACCCTAACCCTAACCCTAACCCTAACCCTAACCCTAACCCTAACCCTAACCCTAACCCTAACCCTAACCCTAACCCTAACCCTAACCCTAACCCTAACCCTAACCCTAACCCTAACCCTAACCCTAACCCTAACCCTAACCCTAACCCTAACCCTAACCCTAACCCTAACCCTAACCCTAACCCTAACCCTAACCCTAACCCTAACCCTAACCCTAACCCTAACCCTAACCCTAACCCTAACCCTAACCCTAACCCTAACCCTAACCCTAACCCTAACCCTAACCCTAACCCTAACCCTAACCCTAACCCTAACCCTAACCCTAACCCTAACCCTAACCCTAACCCTAACCCTAACCCTAACCCTAACCCTAACCCTAACCCTAACCCTAACCCTAACCCTAACCCTAACCCTAACCCTAACCCTAACCCTAACCCTAACCCTAACCCTAACCCTAACCCTAACCCTAACCCTAACCCTAACCCTAACCCTAACCCTAACCCTAACCCTAACCCTAACCCTAACCCTAACCCTAACCCTAACCCTAACCCTAACCCTAACCCTAACCCTAACCCTAACCCTAACCCTAACCCTAACCCTAACCCTAACCCTAACCCTAACCCTAACCCTAACCCTAACCCTAACCCTAACCCTAACCCTAACCCTAACCCTAACCCTAACCCTAACCCTAACCCTAACCCTAACCCTAACCCTAACCCTAACCCTAACCCTAACCCTAACCCTAACCCTAACCCTAACCCTAACCCTAACCCTAACCCTAACCCTAACCCTAACCCTAACCCTAACCCTAACCCTAACCCTAACCCTAACCCTAACCCTAACCCTAACCCTAACCCTAACCCTAACCCTAACCCTAACCCTAACCCTAACCCTAACCCTAACCCTAACCCTAACCCTAACCCTAACCCTAACCCTAACCCTAACCCTAACCCTAACCCTAACCCTAACCCTAACCCTAACCCTAACCCTAACCCTAACCCTAACCCTAACCCTAACCCTAACCCTAACCCTAACCCTAACCCTAACCCTAACCCTAACCCTAACCCTAACCCTAACCCTAACCCTAACCCTAACCCTAACCCTAACCCTAACCCTAACCCTAACCCTAACCCTAACCCTAACCCTAACCCTAACCCTAACCCTAACCCTAACCCTAACCCTAACCCTAACCCTAACCCTAACCCTAACCCTAACCCTAACCCTAACCCTAACCCTAACCCTAACCCTAACCCTAACCCTAACCCTAACCCTAACCCTAACCCTAACCCTAACCCTAACCCTAACCCTAACCCTAACCCTAACCCTAACCCTAACCCTAACCCTAACCCTAACCCTAACCCTAACCCTAACCCTAACCCTAACCCTAACCCTAACCCTAACCCTAACCCTAACCCTAACCCTAACCCTAACCCTAACCCTAACCCTAACCCTAACCCTAACCCTAACCCTAACCCTAACCCTAACCCTAACCCTAACCCTAACCCTAACCCTAACCCTAACCCTAACCCTAACCCTAACCCTAACCCTAACCCTAACCCTAACCCTAACCCTAACCCTAACCCTAACCCTAACCCTAACCCTAACCCTAACCCTAACCCTAACCCTAACCCTAACCCTAACCCTAACCCTAACCCTAACCCTAACCCTAACCCTAACCCTAACCCTAACCCTAACCCTAACCCTAACCCTAACCCTAACCCTAACCCTAACCCTAACCCTAACCCTAACCCTAACCCTAACCCTAACCCTAACCCTAACCCTAACCCTAACCCTAACCCTAACCCTAACCCTAACCCTAACCCTAACCCTAACCCTAACCCTAACCCTAACCCTAACCCTAACCCTAACCCTAACCCTAACCCTAACCCTAACCCTAACCCTAACCCTAACCCTAACCCTAACCCTAACCCTAACCCTAACCCTAACCCTAACCCTAACCCTAACCCTAACCCTAACCCTAACCCTAACCCTAACCCTAACCCTAACCCTAACCCTAACCCTAACCCTAACCCTAACCCTAACCCTAACCCTAACCCTAACCCTAACCCTAACCCTAACCCTAACCCTAACCCTAACCCTAACCCTAACCCTAACCCTAACCCTAACCCTAACCCTAACCCTAACCCTAACCCTAACCCTAACCCTAACCCTAACCCTAACCCTAACCCTAACCCTAACCCTAACCCTAACCCTAACCCTAACCCTAACCCTAACCCTAACCCTAACCCTAACCCTAACCCTAACCCTAACCCTAACCCTAACCCTAACCCTAACCCTAACCCTAACCCTAACCCTAACCCTAACCCTAACCCTAACCCTAACCCTAACCCTAACCCTAACCCTAACCCTAACCCTAACCCTAACCCTAACCCTAACCCTAACCCTAACCCTAACCCTAACCCTAACCCTAACCCTAACCCTAACCCTAACCCTAACCCTAACCCTAACCCTAACCCTAACCCTAACCCTAACCCTAACCCTAACCCTAACCCTAACCCTAACCCTAACCCTAACCCTAACCCTAACCCTAACCCTAACCCTAACCCTAACCCTAACCCTAACCCTAACCCTAACCCTAACCCTAACCCTAACCCTAACCCTAACCCTAACCCTAACCCTAACCCTAACCCTAACCCTAACCCTAACCCTAACCCTAACCCTAACCCTAACCCTAACCCTAACCCTAACCCTAACCCTAACCCTAACCCTAACCCTAACCCTAACCCTAACCCTAACCCTAACCCTAACCCTAACCCTAACCCTAACCCTAACCCTAACCCTAACCCTAACCCTAACCCTAACCCTAACCCTAACCCTAACCCTAACCCTAACCCTAACCCTAACCCTAACCCTAACCCTAACCCTAACCCTAACCCTAACCCTAACCCTAACCCTAACCCTAACCCTAACCCTAACCCTAACCCTAACCCTAACCCTAACCCTAACCCTAACCCTAACCCTAACCCTAACCCTAACCCTAACCCTAACCCTAACCCTAACCCTAACCCTAACCCTAACCCTAACCCTAACCCTAACCCTAACCCTAACCCTAACCCTAACCCTAACCCTAACCCTAACCCTAACCCTAACCCTAACCCTAACCCTAACCCTAACCCTAACCCTAACCCTAACCCTAACCCTAACCCTAACCCTAACCCTAACCCTAACCCTAACCCTAACCCTAACCCTAACCCTAACCCTAACCCTAACCCTAACCCTAACCCTAACCCTAACCCTAACCCTAACCCTAACCCTAACCCTAACCCTAACCCTAACCCTAACCCTAACCCTAACCCTAACCCTAACCCTAACCCTAACCCTAACCCTAACCCTAACCCTAACCCTAACCCTAACCCTAACCCTAACCCTAACCCTAACCCTAACCCTAACCCTAACCCTAACCCTAACCCTAACCCTAACCCTAACCCTAACCCTAACCCTAACCCTAACCCTAACCCTAACCCTAACCCTAACCCTAACCCTAACCCTAACCCTAACCCTAACCCTAACCCTAACCCTAACCCTAACCCTAACCCTAACCCTAACCCTAACCCTAACCCTAACCCTAACCCTAACCCTAACCCTAACCCTAACCCTAACCCTAACCCTAACCCTAACCCTAACCCTAACCCTAACCCTAACCCTAACCCTAACCCTAACCCTAACCCTAACCCTAACCCTAACCCTAACCCTAACCCTAACCCTAACCCTAACCCTAACCCTAACCCTAACCCTAACCCTAACCCTAACCCTAACCCTAACCCTAACCCTAACCCTAACCCTAACCCTAACCCTAACCCTAACCCTAACCCTAACCCTAACCCTAACCCTAACCCTAACCCTAACCCTAACCCTAACCCTAACCCTAACCCTAACCCTAACCCTAACCCTAACCCTAACCCTAACCCTAACCCTAACCCTAACCCTAACCCTAACCCTAACCCTAACCCTAACCCTAACCCTAACCCTAACCCTAACCCTAACCCTAACCCTAACCCTAACCCTAACCCTAACCCTAACCCTAACCCTAACCCTAACCCTAACCCTAACCCTAACCCTAACCCTAACCCTAACCCTAACCCTAACCCTAACCCTAACCCTAACCCTAACCCTAACCCTAACCCTAACCCTAACCCTAACCCTAACCCTAACCCTAACCCTAACCCTAACCCTAACCCTAACCCTAACCCTAACCCTAACCCTAACCCTAACCCTAACCCTAACCCTAACCCTAACCCTAACCCTAACCCTAACCCTAACCCTAACCCTAACCCTAACCCTAACCCTAACCCTAACCCTAACCCTAACCCTAACCCTAACCCTAACCCTAACCCTAACCCTAACCCTAACCCTAACCCTAACCCTAACCCTAACCCTAACCCTAACCCTAACCCTAACCCTAACCCTAACCCTAACCCTAACCCTAACCCTAACCCTAACCCTAACCCTAACCCTAACCCTAACCCTAACCCTAACCCTAACCCTAACCCTAACCCTAACCCTAACCCTAACCCTAACCCTAACCCTAACCCTAACCCTAACCCTAACCCTAACCCTAACCCTAACCCTAACCCTAACCCTAACCCTAACCCTAACCCTAACCCTAACCCTAACCCTAACCCTAACCCTAACCCTAACCCTAACCCTAACCCTAACCCTAACCCTAACCCTAACCCTAACCCTAACCCTAACCCTAACCCTAACCCTAACCCTAACCCTAACCCTAACCCTAACCCTAACCCTAACCCTAACCCTAACCCTAACCCTAACCCTAACCCTAACCCTAACCCTAACCCTAACCCTAACCCTAACCCTAACCCTAACCCTAACCCTAACCCTAACCCTAACCCTAACCCTAACCCTAACCCTAACCCTAACCCTAACCCTAACCCTAACCCTAACCCTAACCCTAACCCTAACCCTAACCCTAACCCTAACCCTAACCCTAACCCTAACCCTAACCCTAACCCTAACCCTAACCCTAACCCTAACCCTAACCCTAACCCTAACCCTAACCCTAACCCTAACCCTAACCCTAACCCTAACCCTAACCCTAACCCTAACCCTAACCCTAACCCTAACCCTAACCCTAACCCTAACCCTAACCCTAACCCTAACCCTAACCCTAACCCTAACCCTAACCCTAACCCTAACCCTAACCCTAACCCTAACCCTAACCCTAACCCTAACCCTAACCCTAACCCTAACCCTAACCCTAACCCTAACCCTAACCCTAACCCTAACCCTAACCCTAACCCTAACCCTAACCCTAACCCTAACCCTAACCCTAACCCTAACCCTAACCCTAACCCTAACCCTAACCCTAACCCTAACCCTAACCCTAACCCTAACCCTAACCCTAACCCTAACCCTAACCCTAACCCTAACCCTAACCCTAACCCTAACCCTAACCCTAACCCTAACCCTAACCCTAACCCTAACCCTAACCCTAACCCTAACCCTAACCCTAACCCTAACCCTAACCCTAACCCTAACCCTAACCCTAACCCTAACCCTAACCCTAACCCTAACCCTAACCCTAACCCTAACCCTAACCCTAACCCTAACCCTAACCCTAACCCTAACCCTAACCCTAACCCTAACCCTAACCCTAACCCTAACCCTAACCCTAACCCTAACCCTAACCCTAACCCTAACCCTAACCCTAACCCTAACCCTAACCCTAACCCTAACCCTAACCCTAACCCTAACCCTAACCCTAACCCTAACCCTAACCCTAACCCTAACCCTAACCCTAACCCTAACCCTAACCCTAACCCTAACCCTAACCCTAACCCTAACCCTAACCCTAACCCTAACCCTAACCCTAACCCTAACCCTAACCCTAACCCTAACCCTAACCCTAACCCTAACCCTAACCCTAACCCTAACCCTAACCCTAACCCTAACCCTAACCCTAACCCTAACCCTAACCCTAACCCTAACCCTAACCCTAACCCTAACCCTAACCCTAACCCTAACCCTAACCCTAACCCTAACCCTAACCCTAACCCTAACCCTAACCCTAACCCTAACCCTAACCCTAACCCTAACCCTAACCCTAACCCTAACCCTAACCCTAACCCTAACCCTAACCCTAACCCTAACCCTAACCCTAACCCTAACCCTAACCCTAACCCTAACCCTAACCCTAACCCTAACCCTAACCCTAACCCTAACCCTAACCCTAACCCTAACCCTAACCCTAACCCTAACCCTAACCCTAACCCTAACCCTAACCCTAACCCTAACCCTAACCCTAACCCTAACCCTAACCCTAACCCTAACCCTAACCCTAACCCTAACCCTAACCCTAACCCTAACCCTAACCCTAACCCTAACCCTAACCCTAACCCTAACCCTAACCCTAACCCTAACCCTAACCCTAACCCTAACCCTAACCCTAACCCTAACCCTAACCCTAACCCTAACCCTAACCCTAACCCTAACCCTAACCCTAACCCTAACCCTAACCCTAACCCTAACCCTAACCCTAACCCTAACCCTAACCCTAACCCTAACCCTAACCCTAACCCTAACCCTAACCCTAACCCTAACCCTAACCCTAACCCTAACCCTAACCCTAACCCTAACCCTAACCCTAACCCTAACCCTAACCCTAACCCTAACCCTAACCCTAACCCTAACCCTAACCCTAACCCTAACCCTAACCCTAACCCTAACCCTAACCCTAACCCTAACCCTAACCCTAACCCTAACCCTAACCCTAACCCTAACCCTAACCCTAACCCTAACCCTAACCCTAACCCTAACCCTAACCCTAACCCTAACCCTAACCCTAACCCTAACCCTAACCCTAACCCTAACCCTAACCCTAACCCTAACCCTAACCCTAACCCTAACCCTAACCCTAACCCTAACCCTAACCCTAACCCTAACCCTAACCCTAACCCTAACCCTAACCCTAACCCTAACCCTAACCCTAACCCTAACCCTAACCCTAACCCTAACCCTAACCCTAACCCTAACCCTAACCCTAACCCTAACCCTAACCCTAACCCTAACCCTAACCCTAACCCTAACCCTAACCCTAACCCTAACCCTAACCCTAACCCTAACCCTAACCCTAACCCTAACCCTAACCCTAACCCTAACCCTAACCCTAACCCTAACCCTAACCCTAACCCTAACCCTAACCCTAACCCTAACCCTAACCCTAACCCTAACCCTAACCCTAACCCTAACCCTAACCCTAACCCTAACCCTAACCCTAACCCTAACCCTAACCCTAACCCTAACCCTAACCCTAACCCTAACCCTAACCCTAACCCTAACCCTAACCCTAACCCTAACCCTAACCCTAACCCTAACCCTAACCCTAACCCTAACCCTAACCCTAACCCTAACCCTAACCCTAACCCTAACCCTAACCCTAACCCTAACCCTAACCCTAACCCTAACCCTAACCCTAACCCTAACCCTAACCCTAACCCTAACCCTAACCCTAACCCTAACCCTAACCCTAACCCTAACCCTAACCCTAACCCTAACCCTAACCCTAACCCTAACCCTAACCCTAACCCTAACCCTAACCCTAACCCTAACCCTAACCCTAACCCTAACCCTAACCCTAACCCTAACCCTAACCCTAACCCTAACCCTAACCCTAACCCTAACCCTAACCCTAACCCTAACCCTAACCCTAACCCTAACCCTAACCCTAACCCTAACCCTAACCCTAACCCTAACCCTAACCCTAACCCTAACCCTAACCCTAACCCTAACCCTAACCCTAACCCTAACCCTAACCCTAACCCTAACCCTAACCCTAACCCTAACCCTAACCCTAACCCTAACCCTAACCCTAACCCTAACCCTAACCCTAACCCTAACCCTAACCCTAACCCTAACCCTAACCCTAACCCTAACCCTAACCCTAACCCTAACCCTAACCCTAACCCTAACCCTAACCCTAACCCTAACCCTAACCCTAACCCTAACCCTAACCCTAACCCTAACCCTAACCCTAACCCTAACCCTAACCCTAACCCTAACCCTAACCCTAACCCTAACCCTAACCCTAACCCTAACCCTAACCCTAACCCTAACCCTAACCCTAACCCTAACCCTAACCCTAACCCTAACCCTAACCCTAACCCTAACCCTAACCCTAACCCTAACCCTAACCCTAACCCTAACCCTAACCCTAACCCTAACCCTAACCCTAACCCTAACCCTAACCCTAACCCTAACCCTAACCCTAACCCTAACCCTAACCCTAACCCTAACCCTAACCCTAACCCTAACCCTAACCCTAACCCTAACCCTAACCCTAACCCTAACCCTAACCCTAACCCTAACCCTAACCCTAACCCTAACCCTAACCCTAACCCTAACCCTAACCCTAACCCTAACCCTAACCCTAACCCTAACCCTAACCCTAACCCTAACCCTAACCCTAACCCTAACCCTAACCCTAACCCTAACCCTAACCCTAACCCTAACCCTAACCCTAACCCTAACCCTAACCCTAACCCTAACCCTAACCCTAACCCTAACCCTAACCCTAACCCTAACCCTAACCCTAACCCTAACCCTAACCCTAACCCTAACCCTAACCCTAACCCTAACCCTAACCCTAACCCTAACCCTAACCCTAACCCTAACCCTAACCCTAACCCTAACCCTAACCCTAACCCTAACCCTAACCCTAACCCTAACCCTAACCCTAACCCTAACCCTAACCCTAACCCTAACCCTAACCCTAACCCTAACCCTAACCCTAACCCTAACCCTAACCCTAACCCTAACCCTAACCCTAACCCTAACCCTAACCCTAACCCTAACCCTAACCCTAACCCTAACCCTAACCCTAACCCTAACCCTAACCCTAACCCTAACCCTAACCCTAACCCTAACCCTAACCCTAACCCTAACCCTAACCCTAACCCTAACCCTAACCCTAACCCTAACCCTAACCCTAACCCTAACCCTAACCCTAACCCTAACCCTAACCCTAACCCTAACCCTAACCCTAACCCTAACCCTAACCCTAACCCTAACCCTAACCCTAACCCTAACCCTAACCCTAACCCTAACCCTAACCCTAACCCTAACCCTAACCCTAACCCTAACCCTAACCCTAACCCTAACCCTAACCCTAACCCTAACCCTAACCCTAACCCTAACCCTAACCCTAACCCTAACCCTAACCCTAACCCTAACCCTAACCCTAACCCTAACCCTAACCCTAACCCTAACCCTAACCCTAACCCTAACCCTAACCCTAACCCTAACCCTAACCCTAACCCTAACCCTAACCCTAACCCTAACCCTAACCCTAACCCTAACCCTAACCCTAACCCTAACCCTAACCCTAACCCTAACCCTAACCCTAACCCTAACCCTAACCCTAACCCTAACCCTAACCCTAACCCTAACCCTAACCCTAACCCTAACCCTAACCCTAACCCTAACCCTAACCCTAACCCTAACCCTAACCCTAACCCTAACCCTAACCCTAACCCTAACCCTAACCCTAACCCTAACCCTAACCCTAACCCTAACCCTAACCCTAACCCTAACCCTAACCCTAACCCTAACCCTAACCCTAACCCTAACCCTAACCCTAACCCTAACCCTAACCCTAACCCTAACCCTAACCCTAACCCTAACCCTAACCCTAACCCTAACCCTAACCCTAACCCTAACCCTAACCCTAACCCTAACCCTAACCCTAACCCTAACCCTAACCCTAACCCTAACCCTAACCCTAACCCTAACCCTAACCCTAACCCTAACCCTAACCCTAACCCTAACCCTAACCCTAACCCTAACCCTAACCCTAACCCTAACCCTAACCCTAACCCTAACCCTAACCCTAACCCTAACCCTAACCCTAACCCTAACCCTAACCCTAACCCTAACCCTAACCCTAACCCTAACCCTAACCCTAACCCTAACCCTAACCCTAACCCTAACCCTAACCCTAACCCTAACCCTAACCCTAACCCTAACCCTAACCCTAACCCTAACCCTAACCCTAACCCTAACCCTAACCCTAACCCTAACCCTAACCCTAACCCTAACCCTAACCCTAACCCTAACCCTAACCCTAACCCTAACCCTAACCCTAACCCTAACCCTAACCCTAACCCTAACCCTAACCCTAACCCTAACCCTAACCCTAACCCTAACCCTAACCCTAACCCTAACCCTAACCCTAACCCTAACCCTAACCCTAACCCTAACCCTAACCCTAACCCTAACCCTAACCCTAACCCTAACCCTAACCCTAACCCTAACCCTAACCCTAACCCTAACCCTAACCCTAACCCTAACCCTAACCCTAACCCTAACCCTAACCCTAACCCTAACCCTAACCCTAACCCTAACCCTAACCCTAACCCTAACCCTAACCCTAACCCTAACCCTAACCCTAACCCTAACCCTAACCCTAACCCTAACCCTAACCCTAACCCTAACCCTAACCCTAACCCTAACCCTAACCCTAACCCTAACCCTAACCCTAACCCTAACCCTAACCCTAACCCTAACCCTAACCCTAACCCTAACCCTAACCCTAACCCTAACCCTAACCCTAACCCTAACCCTAACCCTAACCCTAACCCTAACCCTAACCCTAACCCTAACCCTAACCCTAACCCTAACCCTAACCCTAACCCTAACCCTAACCCTAACCCTAACCCTAACCCTAACCCTAACCCTAACCCTAACCCTAACCCTAACCCTAACCCTAACCCTAACCCTAACCCTAACCCTAACCCTAACCCTAACCCTAACCCTAACCCTAACCCTAACCCTAACCCTAACCCTAACCCTAACCCTAACCCTAACCCTAACCCTAACCCTAACCCTAACCCTAACCCTAACCCTAACCCTAACCCTAACCCTAACCCTAACCCTAACCCTAACCCTAACCCTAACCCTAACCCTAACCCTAACCCTAACCCTAACCCTAACCCTAACCCTAACCCTAACCCTAACCCTAACCCTAACCCTAACCCTAACCCTAACCCTAACCCTAACCCTAACCCTAACCCTAACCCTAACCCTAACCCTAACCCTAACCCTAACCCTAACCCTAACCCTAACCCTAACCCTAACCCTAACCCTAACCCTAACCCTAACCCTAACCCTAACCCTAACCCTAACCCTAACCCTAACCCTAACCCTAACCCTAACCCTAACCCTAACCCTAACCCTAACCCTAACCCTAACCCTAACCCTAACCCTAACCCTAACCCTAACCCTAACCCTAACCCTAACCCTAACCCTAACCCTAACCCTAACCCTAACCCTAACCCTAACCCTAACCCTAACCCTAACCCTAACCCTAACCCTAACCCTAACCCTAACCCTAACCCTAACCCTAACCCTAACCCTAACCCTAACCCTAACCCTAACCCTAACCCTAACCCTAACCCTAACCCTAACCCTAACCCTAACCCTAACCCTAACCCTAACCCTAACCCTAACCCTAACCCTAACCCTAACCCTAACCCTAACCCTAACCCTAACCCTAACCCTAACCCTAACCCTAACCCTAACCCTAACCCTAACCCTAACCCTAACCCTAACCCTAACCCTAACCCTAACCCTAACCCTAACCCTAACCCTAACCCTAACCCTAACCCTAACCCTAACCCTAACCCTAACCCTAACCCTAACCCTAACCCTAACCCTAACCCTAACCCTAACCCTAACCCTAACCCTAACCCTAACCCTAACCCTAACCCTAACCCTAACCCTAACCCTAACCCTAACCCTAACCCTAACCCTAACCCTAACCCTAACCCTAACCCTAACCCTAACCCTAACCCTAACCCTAACCCTAACCCTAACCCTAACCCTAACCCTAACCCTAACCCTAACCCTAACCCTAACCCTAACCCTAACCCTAACCCTAACCCTAACCCTAACCCTAACCCTAACCCTAACCCTAACCCTAACCCTAACCCTAACCCTAACCCTAACCCTAACCCTAACCCTAACCCTAACCCTAACCCTAACCCTAACCCTAACCCTAACCCTAACCCTAACCCTAACCCTAACCCTAACCCTAACCCTAACCCTAACCCTAACCCTAACCCTAACCCTAACCCTAACCCTAACCCTAACCCTAACCCTAACCCTAACCCTAACCCTAACCCTAACCCTAACCCTAACCCTAACCCTAACCCTAACCCTAACCCTAACCCTAACCCTAACCCTAACCCTAACCCTAACCCTAACCCTAACCCTAACCCTAACCCTAACCCTAACCCTAACCCTAACCCTAACCCTAACCCTAACCCTAACCCTAACCCTAACCCTAACCCTAACCCTAACCCTAACCCTAACCCTAACCCTAACCCTAACCCTAACCCTAACCCTAACCCTAACCCTAACCCTAACCCTAACCCTAACCCTAACCCTAACCCTAACCCTAACCCTAACCCTAACCCTAACCCTAACCCTAACCCTAACCCTAACCCTAACCCTAACCCTAACCCTAACCCTAACCCTAACCCTAACCCTAACCCTAACCCTAACCCTAACCCTAACCCTAACCCTAACCCTAACCCTAACCCTAACCCTAACCCTAACCCTAACCCTAACCCTAACCCTAACCCTAACCCTAACCCTAACCCTAACCCTAACCCTAACCCTAACCCTAACCCTAACCCTAACCCTAACCCTAACCCTAACCCTAACCCTAACCCTAACCCTAACCCTAACCCTAACCCTAACCCTAACCCTAACCCTAACCCTAACCCTAACCCTAACCCTAACCCTAACCCTAACCCTAACCCTAACCCTAACCCTAACCCTAACCCTAACCCTAACCCTAACCCTAACCCTAACCCTAACCCTAACCCTAACCCTAACCCTAACCCTAACCCTAACCCTAACCCTAACCCTAACCCTAACCCTAACCCTAACCCTAACCCTAACCCTAACCCTAACCCTAACCCTAACCCTAACCCTAACCCTAACCCTAACCCTAACCCTAACCCTAACCCTAACCCTAACCCTAACCCTAACCCTAACCCTAACCCTAACCCTAACCCTAACCCTAACCCTAACCCTAACCCTAACCCTAACCCTAACCCTAACCCTAACCCTAACCCTAACCCTAACCCTAACCCTAACCCTAACCCTAACCCTAACCCTAACCCTAACCCTAACCCTAACCCTAACCCTAACCCTAACCCTAACCCTAACCCTAACCCTAACCCTAACCCTAACCCTAACCCTAACCCTAACCCTAACCCTAACCCTAACCCTAACCCTAACCCTAACCCTAACCCTAACCCTAACCCTAACCCTAACCCTAACCCTAACCCTAACCCTAACCCTAACCCTAACCCTAACCCTAACCCTAACCCTAACCCTAACCCTAACCCTAAC
Organism: Carcharodon carcharias; assembly: GCF_017639515.1. Lineage (NCBI taxonomy): Eukaryota > Metazoa > Chordata > Chondrichthyes > Lamniformes > Lamnidae > Carcharodon > Carcharodon carcharias. The sequence goes on along the minus strand of NC_054475.1, from coordinate 173,459,068 downwards.
CCTAACCCTAACCCTAACCCTAACCCTAACCCTAACCCTAACCCTAACCCTAACCCTAACCCTAACCCTAACCCTAACCCTAACCCTAACCCTAACCCTAACCCTAACCCTAACCCTAACCCTAACCCTAACCCTAACCCTAACCCTAACCCTAACCCTAACCCTAACCCTAACCCTAACCCTAACCCTAACCCTAACCCTAACCCTAACCCTAACCCTAACCCTAACCCTAACCCTAACCCTAACCCTAACCCTAACCCTAACCCTAACCCTAACCCTAACCCTAACCCTAACCCTAACCCTAACCCTAACCCTAACCCTAACCCTAACCCTAACCCTAACCCTAACCCTAACCCTAACCCTAACCCTAACCCTAACCCTAACCCTAACCCTAACCCTAACCCTAACCCTAACCCTAACCCTAACCCTAACCCTAACCCTAACCCTAACCCTAACCCTAACCCTAACCCTAACCCTAACCCTAACCCTAACCCTAACCCTAACCCTAACCCTAACCCTAACCCTAACCCTAACCCTAACCCTAACCCTAACCCTAACCCTAACCCTAACCCTAACCCTAACCCTAACCCTAACCCTAACCCTAACCCTAACCCTAACCCTAACCCTAACCCTAACCCTAACCCTAACCCTAACCCTAACCCTAACCCTAACCCTAACCCTAACCCTAACCCTAACCCTAACCCTAACCCTAACCCTAACCCTAACCCTAACCCTAACCCTAACCCTAACCCTAACCCTAACCCTAACCCTAACCCTAACCCTAACCCTAACCCTAACCCTAACCCTAACCCTAACCCTAACCCTAACCCTAACCCTAACCCTAACCCTAACCCTAACCCTAACCCTAACCCTAACCCTAACCCTAACCCTAACCCTAACCCTAACCCTAACCCTAACCCTAACCCTAACCCTAACCCTAACCCTAACCCTAACCCTAACCCTAACCCTAACCCTAACCCTAACCCTAACCCTAACCCTAACCCTAACCCTAACCCTAACCCTAACCCTAACCCTAACCCTAACCCTAACCCTAACCCTAACCCTAACCCTAACCCTAACCCTAACCCTAACCCTAACCCTAACCCTAACCCTAACCCTAACCCTAACCCTAACCCTAACCCTAACCCTAACCCTAACCCTAACCCTAACCCTAACCCTAACCCTAACCCTAACCCTAACCCTAACCCTAACCCTAACCCTAACCCTAACCCTAACCCTAACCCTAACCCTAACCCTAACCCTAACCCTAACCCTAACCCTAACCCTAACCCTAACCCTAACCCTAACCCTAACCCTAACCCTAACCCTAACCCTAACCCTAACCCTAACCCTAACCCTAACCCTAACCCTAACCCTAACCCTAACCCTAACCCTAACCCTAACCCTAACCCTAACCCTAACCCTAACCCTAACCCTAACCCTAACCCTAACCCTAACCCTAACCCTAACCCTAACCCTAACCCTAACCCTAACCCTAACCCTAACCCTAACCCTAACCCTAACCCTAACCCTAACCCTAACCCTAACCCTAACCCTAACCCTAACCCTAACCCTAACCCTAACCCTAACCCTAACCCTAACCCTAACCCTAACCCTAACCCTAACCCTAACCCTAACCCTAACCCTAACCCTAACCCTAACCCTAACCCTAACCCTAACCCTAACCCTAACCCTAACCCTAACCCTAACCCTAACCCTAACCCTAACCCTAACCCTAACCCTAACCCTAACCCTAACCCTAACCCTAACCCTAACCCTAACCCTAACCCTAACCCTAACCCTAACCCTAACCCTAACCCTAACCCTAACCCTAACCCTAACCCTAACCCTAACCCTAACCCTAACCCTAACCCTAACCCTAACCCTAACCCTAACCCTAACCCTAACCCTAACCCTAACCCTAACCCTAACCCTAACCCTAACCCTAACCCTAACCCTAACCCTAACCCTAACCCTAACCCTAACCCTAACCCTAACCCTAACCCTAACCCTAACCCTAACCCTAACCCTAACCCTAACCCTAACCCTAACCCTAACCCTAACCCTAACCCTAACCCTAACCCTAACCCTAACCCTAACCCTAACCCTAACCCTAACCCTAACCCTAACCCTAACCCTAACCCTAACCCTAACCCTAACCCTAACCCTAACCCTAACCCTAACCCTAACCCTAACCCTAACCCTAACCCTAACCCTAACCCTAACCCTAACCCTAACCCTAACCCTAACCCTAACCCTAACCCTAACCCTAACCCTAACCCTAACCCTAACCCTAACCCTAACCCTAACCCTAACCCTAACCCTAACCCTAACCCTAACCCTAACCCTAACCCTAACCCTAACCCTAACCCTAACCCTAACCCTAACCCTAACCCTAACCCTAACCCTAACCCTAACCCTAACCCTAACCCTAACCCTAACCCTAACCCTAACCCTAACCCTAACCCTAACCCTAACCCTAACCCTAACCCTAACCCTAACCCTAACCCTAACCCTAACCCTAACCCTAACCCTAACCCTAACCCTAACCCTAACCCTAACCCTAACCCTAACCCTAACCCTAACCCTAACCCTAACCCTAACCCTAACCCTAACCCTAACCCTAACCCTAACCCTAACCCTAACCCTAACCCTAACCCTAACCCTAACCCTAACCCTAACCCTAACCCTAACCCTAACCCTAACCCTAACCCTAACCCTAACCCTAACCCTAACCCTAACCCTAACCCTAACCCTAACCCTAACCCTAACCCTAACCCTAACCCTAACCCTAACCCTAACCCTAACCCTAACCCTAACCCTAACCCTAACCCTAACCCTAACCCTAACCCTAACCCTAACCCTAACCCTAACCCTAACCCTAACCCTAACCCTAACCCTAACCCTAACCCTAACCCTAACCCTAACCCTAACCCTAACCCTAACCCTAACCCTAACCCTAACCCTAACCCTAACCCTAACCCTAACCCTAACCCTAACCCTAACCCTAACCCTAACCCTAACCCTAACCCTAACCCTAACCCTAACCCTAACCCTAACCCTAACCCTAACCCTAACCCTAACCCTAACCCTAACCCTAACCCTAACCCTAACCCTAACCCTAACCCTAACCCTAACCCTAACCCTAACCCTAACCCTAACCCTAACCCTAACCCTAACCCTAACCCTAACCCTAACCCTAACCCTAACCCTAACCCTAACCCTAACCCTAACCCTAACCCTAACCCTAACCCTAACCCTAACCCTAACCCTAACCCTAACCCTAACCCTAACCCTAACCCTAACCCTAACCCTAACCCTAACCCTAACCCTAACCCTAACCCTAACCCTAACCCTAACCCTAACCCTAACCCTAACCCTAACCCTAACCCTAACCCTAACCCTAACCCTAACCCTAACCCTAACCCTAACCCTAACCCTAACCCTAACCCTAACCCTAACCCTAACCCTAACCCTAACCCTAACCCTAACCCTAACCCTAACCCTAACCCTAACCCTAACCCTAACCCTAACCCTAACCCTAACCCTAACCCTAACCCTAACCCTAACCCTAACCCTAACCCTAACCCTAACCCTAACCCTAACCCTAACCCTAACCCTAACCCTAACCCTAACCCTAACCCTAACCCTAACCCTAACCCTAACCCTAACCCTAACCCTAACCCTAACCCTAACCCTAACCCTAACCCTAACCCTAACCCTAACCCTAACCCTAACCCTAACCCTAACCCTAACCCTAACCCTAACCCTAACCCTAACCCTAACCCTAACCCTAACCCTAACCCTAACCCTAACCCTAACCCTAACCCTAACCCTAACCCTAACCCTAACCCTAACCCTAACCCTAACCCTAACCCTAACCCTAACCCTAACCCTAACCCTAACCCTAACCCTAACCCTAACCCTAACCCTAACCCTAACCCTAACCCTAACCCTAACCCTAACCCTAACCCTAACCCTAACCCTAACCCTAACCCTAACCCTAACCCTAACCCTAACCCTAACCCTAACCCTAACCCTAACCCTAACCCTAACCCTAACCCTAACCCTAACCCTAACCCTAACCCTAACCCTAACCCTAACCCTAACCCTAACCCTAACCCTAACCCTAACCCTAACCCTAACCCTAACCCTAACCCTAACCCTAACCCTAACCCTAACCCTAACCCTAACCCTAACCCTAACCCTAACCCTAACCCTAACCCTAACCCTAACCCTAACCCTAACCCTAACCCTAACCCTAACCCTAACCCTAACCCTAACCCTAACCCTAACCCTTACCCTAACCCTAACCCTAACCCTAACCCTAACCCTAACCCTACCCTAACCCTAACCCTAACCCTAACCCTAACCCTAACCCTAACCCTAACCCTAACCCTAACCCTAACCCTAACCCTAACCCTAACCCTAACCCTAACCCTAACCCTAACCCTAACCCTAACCCTAACCCTAACCCTAACCCTAACCCTAACCCTAACCCTAACCCTAACCCTAACCCTAACCCTAACCCTAACCCTAACCCTAACCCTAACCCTAACCCTAACCCTAACCCTAACCCTAACCCTAACCCTAACCCTAACCCTAACCCTAACCCTAACCCTAACCCTAACCCTAACCCTAACCCTAACCCTAACCCTAACCCTAACCCTAACCCTAACCCTAACCCTAACCCTAACCCTAACCCTAACCCTAACCCTAACCCTAACCCTAACCCTAACCCTAACCCTAACCCTAACCCTAACCCTAACCCTAACCCTAACCCTAACCCTAACCCTAACCCTAACCCTAACCCTAACCCTAACCCTAACCCTAACCCTAACCCTAACCCTAACCCTAACCCTAACCCTAACCCTAACCCTAACCCTAACCCTAACCCTAACCCTAACCCTAACCCTAACCCTAACCCTAACCCTAACCCTAACCCTAACCCTAACCCTAACCCTAACCCTAACCCTAACCCTAACCCTAACCCTAACCCTAACCCTAACCCTAACCCTAACCCTAACCCTAACCCTAACCCTAACCCTAACCCTAACCCTAACCCTAACCCTAACCCTAACCCTAACCCTAACCCTAACCCTAACCCTAACCCTAACCCTAACCCTAACCCTAACCCTAACCCTAACCCTAACCCTAACCCTAACCCTAACCCTAACCCTAACCCTAACCCTAACCCTAACCCTAACCCTAACCCTAACCCTAACCCTAACCCTAACCCTAACCCTAACCCTAACCCTAACCCTAACCCTAACCCTAACCCTAACCCTAACCCTAACCCTAACCCTAACCCTAACCCTAACCCTAACCCTAACCCTAACCCTAACCCTAACCCTAACCCTAACCCTAACCCTAACCCTAACCCTAACCCTAACCCTAACCCTAACCCTAACCCTAACCCTAACCCTAACCCTAACCCTAACCCTAACCCTAACCCTAACCCTAACCCTAACCCTAACCCTAACCCTAACCCTAACCCTAACCCTAACCCTAACCCTAACCCTAACCCTAACCCTAACCCTAACCCTAACCCTAACCCTAACCCTAACCCTAACCCTAACCCTAACCCTAACCCTAACCCTAACCCTAACCCTAACCCTAACCCTAACCCTAACCCTAACCCTAACCCTAACCCTAACCCTAACCCTAACCCTAACCCTAACCCTAACCCTAACCCTAACCCTAACCCTAACCCTAACCCTAACCCTAACCCTAACCCTAACCCTAACCCTAACCCTAACCCTAACCCTAACCCTAACCCTAACCCTAACCCTAACCCTAACCCTAACCCTAACCCTAACCCTAACCCTAACCCTAACCCTAACCCTAACCCTAACCCTAACCCTAACCCTAACCCTAACCCTAACCCTAACCCTAACCCTAACCCTAACCCTAACCCTAACCCTAACCCTAACCCTAACCCTAACCCTAACCCTAACCCTAACCCTAACCCTAACCCTAACCCTAACCCTAACCCTAACCCTAACCCTAACCCTAACCCTAACCCTAACCCTAACCCTAACCCTAACCCTAACCCTAACCCTAACCCTAACCCTAACCCTAACCCTAACCCTAACCCTAACCCTAACCCTAACCCTAACCCTAACCCTAACCCTAACCCTAACCCTAACCCTAACCCTAACCCTAACCCTAACCCTAACCCTAACCCTAACCCTAACCCTAACCCTAACCCTAACCCTAACCCTAACCCTAACCCTAACCCTAACCCTAACCCTAACCCTAACCCTAACCCTAACCCTAACCCTAACCCTAACCCTAACCCTAACCCTAACCCTAACCCTAACCCTAACCCTAACCCTAACCCTAACCCTAACCCTAACCCTAACCCTAACCCTAACCCTAACCCTAACCCTAACCCTAACCCTAACCCTAACCCTAACCCTAACCCTAACCCTAACCCTAACCCTAACCCTAACCCTAACCCTAACCCTAACCCTAACCCTAACCCTAACCCTAACCCTAACCCTAACCCTAACCCTAACCCTAACCCTAACCCTAACCCTAACCCTAACCCTAACCCTAACCCTAACCCTAACCCTAACCCTAACCCTAACCCTAACCCTAACCCTAACCCTAACCCTAACCCTAACCCTAACCCTAACCCTAACCCTAACCCTAACCCTAACCCTAACCCTAACCCTAACCCTAACCCTAACCCTAACCCTAACCCTAACCCTAACCCTAACCCTAACCCTAACCCTAACCCTAACCCTAACCCTAACCCTAACCCTAACCCTAACCCTAACCCTAACCCTAACCCTAACCCTAACCCTAACCCTAACCCTAACCCTAACCCTAACCCTAACCCTAACCCTAACCCTAACCCTAACCCTAACCCTAACCCTAACCCTAACCCTAACCCTAACCCTAACCCTAACCCTAACCCTAACCCTAACCCTAACCCTAACCCTAACCCTAACCCTAACCCTAACCCTAACCCTAACCCTAACCCTAACCCTAACCCTAACCCTAACCCTAACCCTAACCCTAACCCTAACCCTAACCCTAACCCTAACCCTAACCCTAACCCTAACCCTAACCCTAACCCTAACCCTAACCCTAACCCTAACCCTAACCCTAACCCTAACCCTAACCCTAACCCTAACCCTAACCCTAACCCTAACCCTAACCCTAACCCTAACCCTAACCCTAACCCTAACCCTAACCCTAACCCTAACCCTAACCCTAACCCTAACCCTAACCCTAACCCTAACCCTAACCCTAACCCTAACCCTAACCCTAACCCTAACCCTAACCCTAACCCTAACCCTAACCCTAACCCTAACCCTAACCCTAACCCTAACCCTAACCCTAACCCTAACCCTAACCCTAACCCTAACCCTAACCCTAACCCTAACCCTAACCCTAACCCTAACCCTAACCCTAACCCTAACCCTAACCCTAACCCTAACCCTAACCCTAACCCTAACCCTAACCCTAACCCTAACCCTAACCCTAACCCTAACCCTAACCCTAACCCTAACCCTAACCCTAACCCTAACCCTAACCCTAACCCTAACCCTAACCCTAACCCTAACCCTAACCCTAACCCTAACCCTAACCCTAACCCTAACCCTAACCCTAACCCTAACCCTAACCCTAACCCTAACCCTAACCCTAACCCTAACCCTAACCCTAACCCTAACCCTAACCCTAACCCTAACCCTAACCCTAACCCTAACCCTAACCCTAACCCTAACCCTAACCCTAACCCTAACCCTAACCCTAACCCTAACCCTAACCCTAACCCTAACCCTAACCCTAACCCTAACCCTAACCCTAACCCTAACCCTAACCCTAACCCTAACCCTAACCCTAACCCTAACCCTAACCCTAACCCTAACCCTAACCCTAACCCTAACCCTAACCCTAACCCTAACCCTAACCCTAACCCTAACCCTAACCCTAACCCTAACCCTAACCCTAACCCTAACCCTAACCCTAACCCTAACCCTAACCCTAACCCTAACCCTAACCCTAACCCTAACCCTAACCCTAACCCTAACCCTAACCCTAACCCTAACCCTAACCCTAACCCTAACCCTAACCCTAACCCTAACCCTAACCCTAACCCTAACCCTAACCCTAACCCTAACCCTAACCCTAACCCTAACCCTAACCCTAACCCTAACCCTAACCCTAACCCTAACCCTAACCCTAACCCTAACCCTAACCCTAACCCTAACCCTAACCCTAACCCTAACCCTAACCCTAACCCTAACCCTAACCCTAACCCTAACCCTAACCCTAACCCTAACCCTAACCCTAACCCTAACCCTAACCCTAACCCTAACCCTAACCCTAACCCTAACCCTAACCCTAACCCTAACCCTAACCCTAACCCTAACCCTAACCCTAACCCTAACCCTAACCCTAACCCTAACCCTAACCCTAACCCTAACCCTAACCCTAACCCTAACCCTAACCCTAACCCTAACCCTAACCCTAACCCTAACCCTAACCCTAACCCTAACCCTAACCCTAACCCTAACCCTAACCCTAACCCTAACCCTAACCCCTAACCCTAACCCTAACCCTAACCCTAACCCTAACCCTAACCCTAACCCTAACCCTAACCCTAACCCTAACCCTAACCCTAACCCTAACCCTAACCCTAACCCTAACCCTAACCCTAACCCTAACCCTAACCCTAACCCTAACCCTAACCCTAACCCTAACCCTAACCCTAACCCTAACCCTAACCCTAACCCTAACCCTAACCCTAACCCCTAACCCTAACCCTAAC
>NC_054475.1:173307783-173445283 GCF_017639515.1 Carcharodon carcharias | reverse complement strand
CTAACCCTTATCCTATTCATCAAGCCCTAGTTATAATCCTATCCCAATACTAAAACCCTAATCCTTACCCTAATAGCCTAACATTAACTCTAATAACCCACCCTAACTCTAAACATAATCTTAAGGTGCTAAGACCCTAAACATACCCCAATTCTCTAAGTCTACACATAACTCAGATAACCCAATGCCAATCCTAATTATCCAACCTTAACCTTAAAAACCTAACTGTAACTCTAACTACAACCTTAAGACCCTTATCATAACTCTAATACCCTGAACCTAATCCTAATACACCAAAACTAACCTTAATAACTTAACTCTAACCCCAACGTTAATACTCTTACCACTTCCCAACATGATTTCAGGTACCCTCTTCCTCGACTGTTTGTCTGTGGCTTTCCCTCTATTCTTTTTTTTTTCTTCCCATCAAATGACATCTCAAAATAAGCCGAGGATGCAAAATCCCAGAAAGGGTTGCCCTCAAGGGCAAACGAAGGTTACATCCAATAGAGATAAACAAAGGTAAAAAAATTTCAAGACATGAAATACAAAACACGAGGCAAAAAAATGGCAGAATTGTATGTTTGAAAACTCTACAGAGAGAATAAGAAGGGGGATGTCCTTCATGTCTGCCTTCCCTAACCTAAACCCCTCGGATCTCGTGAAACCAGGATGGAGTTCATCCTAACTAAAGTAAACCGCTTGCAGCACAGAAATTATCCTCAGGCAAGGGATTAATTGAGCCCAAGATTCGCAGCTTTCCTAAAGTGAATTCCGCACCACAATTTCACAGCGCAGGCTGTACACTCCATGCACGCACATGCGGACAAAAAGCTATTTTTCCGAAAGGGTTTTTCTCGATCACACATTCTGTACAGAACTATCAAGCTTTCGTAAAGATTTTTTTCCCCAAAAATACTCTTTTCGAGTGCAGCCGACACAATACACTCTAAACAGAACAATTGCGTTAATCACTAGCTAGAAACCACTCATAAACTCTTTACTCTCACATTTCAGTTTTGTGGAGATTTTTCTTCTCTCCTTTTCTCGCCCCAGCTTTTTTAATTACTCCTTTTCCATTTTTCACCAGTTCCCCCCACCCTCGCCGTTTCTTCACTGTCACTGGGTCATAATCCCAGAACTCCCTACCTAACAGCACGGTGGGTGTACCTACACCACGTGGACTGCAGCGGTCCAAGAAGGCAGCTCACTACCACCTTCTCAAGGGCAAGTAGGGATGGACACTAAATGCTGGCCCAGCCAGGGAAGCCCACATCCTGTGAATGAATAAAAATGTATATCTTCGGAGTTCTCCCTAGGCTCTCACGTTTTCAGCATCATTTGGACCTTCTCTACAAGCTAAAAGGATTGCATTGGCGTACATAACTCTAACCCTAATCCCTCTAAAATAGCCATTTTTTCCCCCAAGAGATTATTATTGGAACTGAGGAGCTGAATATTTTCATAATTCTCCTAAGGCCCTAACATTTTCAGGGCTTCCAGGGCTATGGGCCAAGCGCTGGAAAATGGGATTGGTGTAGTCAGGTCTTTGATGAGAAGTGCAGGCGCAATGGGCTGAATGGCCTCCTTCTGTGCTGTAGGCATCTATGAACCTATGAGACCAATAAGGCCCTCTCCCCAAGCTAGATGCCCTGAAAAGTACCCTTCTCTCTTTTTCCTCTGACCCTCCTTATACATCGTCCCCTCCCCCTAAGACTTTGTCTCCACCTCTTATCTCTGCCTCTAAGCACATCTACAGGGACACTGCACTCCCACCCACCACCCCACACCACCAAACCCTCCCCCAGAACTCCAAAACTTGCAAGATAACTAGGACCTTCCCTTTAAACTAAATACCAAAAAATTCCCTCCAAAGAATTCCTTCCTACCCTTGCTCTCTCCCCCTCCCTAGGTTAAGACCTGGAGGTTTATATAGAAGGCAAAAATGCACACGATCCCCCCAAAGTCCTAACACTTTCAGGGCAACCAGGGCTCTCTCTCCAAGCTAAACTTAAAAATCTCCCTGTTTTTTCTTTCTTTTCCCCCACTCTCCCAACCTCCTCTCTCTCTCCCCTGGACCAATATCTGGATGAATACCTTAATAACTGAACATTTATAGAGTTACCCAAGCTTCCAAAGTGTCAGGGTAACCATTACCCCCTCTTTAAGTTAAATGACCTCTCCCCATCTACTACTCCCAGCTCTCTCTACAACAAACCCTTCTTTCTTCCCCAATTTGACACTTTGAGTAGGGGCCTAGGAGCCTTATATTCTACATAGTTCTCTCAAGGTTCTAGTGCTGTCAGAGCAATCAGGGTCCTCCCTTTAAATTAAACACCAGGCTCCCTGCCTCGCCCCCCACCACCTCCCCCCCCTCCACCACTACCCACCCCCCGCCACCTTGTCCTGCCCCCCAACCCCGCCCCATGGTTTAGGCTAATACTGGTAGGAACAGCCCAAGAGCCTTTCACTTACAACATTCCACCAAGACTTCCATACCTTCTGGATAGCCAGGACTCTCCCTGGAAGCTGAACTTCAACCTCCTCTCTCTTCCCCTTTACTTTTCCCCTATCTCTTCCCCCCTTCAGCCTCCTCTCTCTCCAGCTAAACTGGTACCTATAGGAACAATCTCGATGTCTTATATTGACAAGGCATCCCAAAAATCTGAAAAATTTCATGACAACTAGGACCCTACCTCTAAGCAGAATCCCGAACTCCTCCTCTCCCCCTCCCTCTGGCCACTTACCCCAGACTAACTCCCCTCAAAATGCCCCTCATTAAAACAGCACTGCTTTTCCCCCAAAATGCTTCAAATCCTCTCCTTCTTTTGTTGTCTTCGCCAAAAGAACCAATACTCTCCACCCTAGCATCATCTCCCCAACCTCCAACCCACAGAAAGAATACCATTAAGTGTTTGAAAACAACATAACCAGAACATAAAGAGTCTAACATACTCTGATACAGCCAAATCCACAACTCCCAAATCCCTAAAATATTTTTATTTGCCCCTGACCCTAACCCACAGCCACCAGGCCCCCAAGGCCCTTTATTTCTCCTCCCAACCAAACCCATAGCTCCCAGAACCTGAAAGCCCACCTTCTTCCCCAAACCAAATGCCCAACTCTAAACTCTAAACCGAGAGCACAGATTGGCCACCTGGGGCCCTTAGCAGCCCCAACTCCACGGCAGTGATCGACCACAACGGATCCCTAACATCTCTGATCCATTGGTGGAAATTAACCAAAAACAATAAATCCCCAACACCCTAACCCTCAAGGCTGAGAGTATCTACAAACAGCAGACAACCCCCCAGCATTCTAGCCCAATGCTGAAAATACCCAGTAGACAACAGACCCCCACGCCCCCCTCACCATCCTAATCCTAAGGTTGACACGAACCACAAAGGACAATAAGTTCCCAACATCCTAACCTTAAGGTGGAGATCAACCACAAAGGACCCACAACAGACCCATGCAGCCCACCCCCTCCCCACTCTGCCAGCACAATGCAGGTACTAGTCTCTCTCCCTTCCTCTTCTCACCCTCTGTGTCCTTCTCTCCTCACTCTCTGTCTCTGTTTGTCTCTTTCTCTGCCTGTCGCTCCCTGTCTGGGGCATATGGACCTATACAGAGGTGATATTGATGACCTTTATTGTTTCTCTTTTTCATTTAAATTTGCCTGTCTGGTTTGGGACCATGTCAATACACAATCTGCAAAAAGCCCTGGAAGTTTCTCCTGTAGCTGCTCAGTTTCTCTTTTCTCACTTGGTTGGTCAAGCCCTATAGGGAACATTACCACCTTACTGCCAGCCAAAGTATTCCCAAGCAAGAAATCTAACCCTGCCATCAGCAGCTCAAGAGCAATGCCAACAATGACTTGGCCCAAGACTATATCACTCTAAATGGGGCCGGAACAGACATTTACTCCTCAAACTCCATTAACACCTTGGCATTCAAGGAAGTTTCTGGGGGAAGAGGAAGATCTTTCCCCAGCACCAAGGATTGAGTGGCCCAGGTATCTCTGAGTAGTACAAAGGACTTGTTCATTTCTTCAGAGGGGTATGAGGACATCAGTCCTTGAAGGACAAATCTCTGCTAGCACTTGGGAAGTTTGTTGGTCTCTACCATGCATAAGGAAGCACTATTAGAGGGGTTAATTTCTGCAGCTAGGGTCACTGCCTAATCTGCCAGCTACTTATAGGGGCATCCTCCTCAGATTAATCATATGGAATCCTATAAGACCCTTGGGCTTCCCCTTGAGCTTCCAGCATTCAAGTCCATTGTGTCCTATTTTATTTCAACGAGAACACTTGGGTCTCTGTGTGTCATTCCGGCTCTCTATGCCTTCTCTTCAGGCTTGCGGTGGACTTCTCACACCCTCGTTCTTATTTTCATTTGCATGGCTGCATCACTATCGTATTCCCCTTATCTTTCCCAAATTTCTGGGGGTTATTAGGCAAGGGTATGCCCAAATACCCAGGCCTATGGGTTAAATCATAGCCATGAGCGAGTTCTGCAGCCTTCCAGGCTGCTAAAACCCTCTGTTCCTCCACATGACTCTTGAGGCTGAGAGAGAGGCAATTTTCAAACTCCTCAAAGTAATTTCAAATCCGCCCTAGGTATGGACAATTTTTAAGGCTCTGACCCACTGGTCAATGCTAATTGTTTAATCTACACAAATTCAAGGAAAGCTTGAGTGCGCTTTTTAATGAGAGTTACAGAATTGGTCACAGTTCGGTCCTTGGATGTGTTCATAGGCGATTAGGACAGTGGCTTTTGCCTGTTCATAATTTTCAGAATTATTGGTAGGCACCAGGGGATAAACCTCATGGCCTTTTTCCTTCATAGTGACCCCGCAGCAGATAAGTCCAGACTTCTTCCGGCCACTTTAAACTGCCGGCAAGCTTTTAAAATGAGATGAAGAATGCCTCTATATCATCCTCATCAAATATGGGTACTAACTTAGGGCAGAATTTTGCCCTTGGCTTGTGGGTTCCGTGGGGGGGGTTGGGAAGCCGAAACCTGGAAGGCAGTTACACGCTGGTGTGCTGCTCAAGACCGGCCCAGCGTGAAATGTGAGCGGCAGCTCTGAGTGCAGTCTGTGCGGGTGGAGGGAGGAATTTGAGCTGGGTGAGCATGACCTTCATGCATATGCTTGAGTGCACGCGACATAATCTCCCTGAGGCAACTCTCAGGGAGATGAACTAAATTCAGATAAAAAATTAAAGATCTTATAAATGTTATGAAACATGTCCCCTCATGTGACTCTGTGGACATGGACATGGTTTTAATTCAAGTGTAAAATTTTTATGTGATTTTTCTTTGCTTTAGGAAACCTCATCCCGCCCGTGGACGAGGTTTCTTAAAAAATGTAAAGGCCTCTTGGCCGTTTCACCTGCCTGCCAACTGATAGGTTGGATGGGAAGCATAAATTTGAACTTAATTAACTTTTTAATGGCCTTAAAAGGCCTTTCAATTGTCAGCGGGCGCACTGCCAACTATGGTGTGCACCCGCCAAATGAAATAACGTGGAACTGTGCGATGATGCGGGGACGTAATTGCGTGCTTCATTGCACGTAATTTTACGCTCAGCTGGGTCATTTGCGCACGCCTGCCGAGCCCCTAGAGTACTTTAAAAAATCAAAGATTGTCTCCAAACTAGAGTCAGTCAAATCATTAGCATCCATCCCGACTATGTAAAGATGACTTCTTCCTGACCAATTCAGTTTGCCTTAAGTCTCTTTCCTCTTCTCCAGCTGGAAAACATGTTCTCAGTCTTTCACTCTTTCCTGTCTCCCTCTCTCCCTTTCCTGGAATTCTAATTCAAGCTTCCACTTTTATAGGCAAAGCTACACCAGGTTGGCCTGGTCTAACTGACGTTTTGGATCCTTTACCTATTCCACTTCAGGGTCAGGGAGAAGTGCTCAGCCAGCAGTATGGCTCTTAGCTGTTCTGTAGTTGGGAATACTAATATAGCCCAAGTCCTAATCTTGCATGAATGATTTTGCATCAAGGTCATCCATCTTACTTTCCATTGTTAGTATTCACAAAGGTTATTGCTGGAATATCATTTCTGTTTCTTGTTGTAACAATTTTGACCATGTTAATTTTCCCTTCTACATATGTACATACCAACATACAAATTAGGGGCAGGAAGTGGCCACTCAGCTCCACCATTCAAGGTTCATCTGATTGCACCCTCAACACCACATTACCACCTACCCCCAATAACCTTTCACCCCCTTGCTTATCAAGGATCTTTCTGGCTCTGCCTTAAAAATATTCAAAGACTTTGCTTCCACAGCCTTTTGAGGAAGAGAGTTCCAAAGATGCACAACCTTTTAGAAAAAATTCTCCTCATCTGTCTTAAATGAGCAGCCCCTCATTTATAAATAGTGACCCCTAGTTCTAGATTCTCCCACAAAAGGAAACATCCTCCCCACATCCACCCTGTCAAGACCCCTCAAGGTCTTAAAGGTTTCAATCAGGTTACATTTTACTTTCTAAACTTCAACGGACAAAACCCTAGCCTGTCCAACCTTTCCTCATAAGACAACCTGCTCATTCCTGGTATTAGTCTAGCAAACCTTCTCTGTTTCTAACGCATTTACATCCTTTCTTAAGTAAGACCAGTACTGTACACGGTACTCAAGATATGGTCTCACCAGTGCCCTATACAACTGAGGCATAACCTCCCTACTTTTGTATTAAATTCATAAAGTCATAGAGTTATACAGCACAGAAACAGGCCTTTCAACCCATCATGTCCTTGCCAGCCATCAAGCACCTATCTATTCTAATCCCATTTTCCAGCACTTGGTCCATAGCCCTGTATGCAATGGTGTTTCAAGTGCTCATCTAAATACTTCTTAAATGTGAGAGTTCCTGCCTCTGCTGGGGTGGCAGTATGCTCTCCAGATTCCAACCACCTTCTGGATAAATTTTTCTTTCCTCAAATCCCCTCTGAAACTCCTGCCCCTTACCTTAAATCAATGCCCCCTGGTTATTGACACCTCCACTGAGGGGAAAGGTTTCTTCCTATCCACACTATTGATGCCCCTCATAATTTTGCATACCTCCATCAGGCTTCTCTGCTCTAAGGAAAACAACCCTAGCCTATCCAGTCACTCGTCATAGCTGAAACGCTCCAACCCAGGCAACATCCTGGTGAATCTCCTCTGCACCCTCTCCAGTGCAATCACATCCTTCCTATAGTGTGGCGACCAAAACTGCACACAGTACTTCAACTCTGACCTAACTAGGATTTTATACAGCTCCAACATAACCTCCCTGCTCTTGTATTCTATGCCTCGGCAAATAAAGGCAAGTATCCCATATGCTTTGTTAACCACCTTATCTACCTGCGCTGCTACCTTCAGGGGTCTATGGATGTGTACACCAAGGTGCCTCTGATCCTTTGTACTTCTTACCACTCATTGTGTATTTCCTTGGCATGTTAGTCCTCCCAAAATACATCACCTCACATTTCTCAGGATTAAATTCCAATTGCCACTGTTCTGCCGATCTTACCAGCCCATCTATATCATCCTGTAGTCTAAGCCTTTCCTCATCACTATTTATGACACCACCAATTTTCATGTCATCTGTGAACTTACTGATCATACCTCCTATATTCACGCCTAAATAATGAACGTACACCACAAACAGCAAGGGTCCCAGCACCAATCCCTGCGGTACACCACTCGTCACAGGTTTCCAATTGCAAAAACAACTTTCAACCATCACCCTCTGCCTCCCGGCACTACACCAATTCTGGATCCAATTTGCCAAATTGCTCTGGATACCATGGGTTCTTACCTTCTTGACCATTCTCCCATTGTGGGACCTTGTCAAAAGCCTTACTGAAGTCCATGTAGACTACATCAACTGCACTACCCTCATCTACACAATAATCACCTCCTCGAAAAATTCAATCAAATTTGTTAGACATGATTTCCCTCTGACAAAGCCATGCTGACTATCCCTGATTAATCCCTGCATGTCCAACTGGAGATTAATCCTGTCCCTCAGAATTTTTTCCAATAGTTTCCACACCACTGGTGTTAGACTCACTGGCCTGTAATTACCTGGTTTATCCCTACTACTTTTCTTGAATAATGGTACCACATTCTCTCTCCTCCAGTCCTCTGGCACCTCTCCTGTGGCCAGAGAGGATTTGAAAATTAGTGTCAGAGCCCCTGCAATCTCCTCCCTTGTCTCACACAGCAGCCTGGGATACATCTCATTTGGGCCTGGGGATTTATCCACTTTTAAGCCCGCTGAAACCATTAATACCTCCTCCCTTCCAATGCTAATTTGTTCAAGTATATCATAGTTCTCCTCCTTGATTTCTACACCTACATCATGAACATAGTGAACACAGATGAAAAATAATAATTTAAAACCTCACCTACATCCTCCGGCTCCACACACAGGTTGCCTCTTTGGTCCTAAACTAAATACATACTTTGGTTCTGTCTTCACAAAGAAGGACACTAATAGCATACCAGAAATGTTGGGGAACACAGGGTTTAGTGAGAAGGAGGAACTGAAAGAAATCAGTATTAGTAGGGAAATGGTGTTGGGGAAATTGATGTGATTGAAGGCCGATAAATCCCCAGGGCCTGATAATCCACATCCCAGAGTACTTAAGCAAGTGGCCATAGAAATAGTGGATGTATTGGTGATCATATTCCGAGATTCTACAGACTCTGGAACAGTTCCTACATATTGGAGGGTAGCTAATGTAACCTTATGGTTTAAAAAGTGAGGTAGAGAGAAAACAGGGAATTATATTCATTTTGGAAGGTCAAACCAAGGTGGGACATACACAGTAAATGGTAGGGCACTGAGGAGTGCGGAGGAACAAAGGGATCTGGGAGTTCAGATACATAGTTCCCTGAAAATGGTGTCACAGGAAGACAAGGTTGTAAAGAAAGCTTTTGGCATACTGGCCTTCATAAATCAAAAGTATTGAGTATAGGAGTTGGGATGTTATGGTGAGCTTGTATAAGACATTACAAAAACAGAATTACCTGGAAAAACTCAGCAGGTCTGGCAGCATTGGCGGAGAAGAAAAGAGTTGACGTTTCGAGTCCTCATGACCCTTCGACAGAACTTGAGTTCGAGTCCAAGAAAGAGTTGAAATATAAGCTGGTTTAAGGTGTGTGTGTGTGTGTGGGGGGGGGGGGGGGGGGGGGGGGGGGGGGGGGTGTGGGGGGGGGGGGGGGGCGGAGAGAGAGAGAGAGAGAGAGAGAAGTGGAGGGGGGGGTGTGGTTGTAGGGACAAACAAGTAGTGATAGAAGCAGATAATCAAAAGATGTCAACAACAATAGAACAAAAGAACACATAGGTGTTAAAGTTGGTGATATTATCTAAACGAATGTGCTAATTAAGAATGGATGGTAGGGCACTCAAGGTATAGCTCTAGTGGGGGTGGGGGGAGCATAAAAGGTTTAAAAATATTCAAAAATAAAGGGAATAGGTGGGAAAAAGAAAAATCTATATAATTTATTGGAAAAAAAACAAAAGGAAGGGGGAAGAAACAGAAAGGGGGTGGGGACGGGGGAGGGAGCTCACGACCTAAAGTTGTCGAATTCAATATTCAGTCCGGAAGGCTGTAAAGTGCCTAGTCAGAAGATGAGGTGTTGTTCCTCCAGTTTGCGTTGGGCTTCACTGGAACAATGCAGCAAGCCAAGGACAGACATGTGGGCAAGAGAGCAGGGTGGAGTGTTAAAATGGCAAGCGACAGGGAGGTTTGGGTCATTCTTGTGGACAGACCGCAGGTGTTCTGCAAAGCGGTCGCACAGTTTACGTTTGGTCTCTCCAATGTAGAGGAGACCACATTGGGAGCAACGACGCAGTAGACTAAGTTGGGGGAAATGCAAATGAAATGTTGCTTCACTTGAAAGGAGTGTTTGGGCCCTTGGACGGTGAGGAGAGAGGAAGTGAAGGGGCAGGTGTTGCATCTTTTGAGTGGGCATGGGGTGGTGCCATAGGAGGTTGTTGAGGAGTAGGGGGTGATGGAGGAGTGGACCAGGGTGTCCCGGAGGGAGCGATCCCTACGGAATGCCGATAGGGGGGGTGAAGGGAAGATGTGTTTGGTGGTGGCATCATGCTGGAGTTGGCGGAAATGGCGGAGGATGATCCTTTGAATGCGGAGGCTGGTGGGGTGATAAGTGAGGACAAGGGGGACCCTATCATGTTTCTGGGAGGGAGGAGAAGGCGTGAGGGGCGGATGCGCGGGAGATGGGCCGGACACGGTTGAGGGCCCTGTCAACGACCTTGGGTGGAAAACCTCGGTTAAGGAAGAAGGAGGACATGTCAGAGGAACTGATTTTGAAGGTAACATCATCGGAACAGATGCGACGGAGGCGAAGGAACTGAGAGAATGGGATGGAGTCCTTACAGGAAGCGGGGTGTGCGGAGCTGTAGTCAAGCTGTAGCTGTGGGAGTTGGTGGGTCTGTAATGGATATTGGTGGACAGTCTATCACCAGAGATTGAGACAGAGAGGTCAAGGAAGGGAAGGGAAGTGTCAGAGATGAACCATGCGAAAATGATGGAAGGGTGGAGATTGGAAGCAAAATTAATAAATTTTTCCAAGTCCCGACGAGAGCATGAAGCGGCACCGAAGTAATCATCAATGTACCGGAGAAAGAGTTGTGGAAGGGGGCCGGAGTAGGACTGGAACAAGGAATGTTCCACTTAGCCAATAAAGAGACAGGCATAGCTGGGGCCCATGCGGGTACCCATAGCCACACCTTTTATTTGGAGGACGTGAGAGGAGTTGAAGGAGAAATTGTTCAGCGTGAGAACAAGTTCAGCCAGACGGAGGAGAGTAGTGGTGGATGGGGATTGTTCGGGCCTCTGTTCGAGGAAGAAGCTAAGGGCCCTCAGACCATCCTGGTGGGGGATGGAGGTGTAGAGGGATTGGACGTCCATGGTGAAGAGGAAGCGGTTGGGGCCAGTGAACTGGAAATTGTTAATGTGACGTAAGGTGTCAGAGGAATCAGGGATGTAGGTGGGAAGGGACTGGACAAGGGAGAGAGATGGGAGTCAAGATAATGAGAAATGAGTTCTGTGGGGCAGGAGCAAGCTGAGACAATCGGTCTACCGGGGCAGTTCTGTTTGTGGATTTTGGGTAGGAGGTAGAAGCGGGCCGTCCAAGGTTGGGCGACTATCAGGTTCGAAGCTGTGGGAGGAAGATCCCCAGAGGAGATGAGGTCAGTGACAGTCCTGGAAACAATGGCTTGATGTTCAGTGGTGGGGTCATGGTCCAGGGAGAGGTAGGAGGAAGTGTCTGCGAGTTGACGCTCAGCCTCCGCGAGGTAGAGGTCAGTGCGCCAGACAACAACAGCACCACCCTTGTCAGTGGGTTTGATGACAATGTCAGAGTTAGACCTGAGAGAATGGCGTGCAGTCAGTTCAGAGAGAGACAGGTTAGAATGGGTGAGAGCAGCAGAGAAATTGAGACGACTAATGTCGCGCTGACAGTTCTCAATGAAAAGATCAAGAGAAGGTAAGAATCCAGAGGGAGGGGTCCAGGTGGAGGGAGAATATTGGAGGTGAGTAAAAGGATCCGTTGAACGGGGAGAGGTCTCCTGCCCAAAGAAGTGAGCCCGGAGACGAAGACGGCGGAAGAAGAGTTCAGCATCATGCCGAGCCCGAAATTCATTGAGGTGAGGGCGTAAGTGTATGAAACTAAGTCCTTTGCTGAGCACTGAATGTTCAGCATCGGAGAGGGGAAGGTCAGGGGGTATAGTGAATACACGGCTGGGGCTGGGATTGGAAGATGGGGTGGGGACGGAGGGACAGGCAGGGGTGGAGGGTCCTAGATGGGTGTTGGTGTCGATGAGTTGTTGGAGCTTGCGTTCCTTAGCACTTGAGAGAAAGAGAAAAAGTTTCTTGTTGAGGCGTCGGATGAGCCGAAGAATAAAATGAAACTGGGGGCACGCGCAGTTTTGAAAAAGGGTACGGCGGTGTTGCTGGAGGGATAGGTCGAGTGTGTTCATATGGCGGCGCATGGCACTGAGTGTGGATTTCAGAATGTGACGGGAACAGCAGTCCGAGAAACGTTTTATGTCCCGGAGATACCTGTAATCCTGGGTGGGTTCGAATCATGAGGGGTGGAATTTCAGTTGAAATCCACATGGGGTAAGTCGGAGACGGAGACAGTCACTGAGAAAGGAGATATGGCTGTGAAAGCAGGTTTTAGTAAACACCTTGTCAAACACCAGGAGGGAAATGGAAAGCAATGAAGGTGAGCAAGGCAAAAGAGAGGAACGGAAATCTTGTCGCAGAAAAGAACAGAACTTCTTCAAGGAGGTAGGCATTTCTTGAAGAGCAGTGGCAGTCAATTAAACACAGAGATAAAAACAAAAAAACTGCGGATGCTGGAAATCCAAAACAAAAACAGAATTACCTGGAAAAACTCAGCAGGTCTGGCAGCATCGGCGGAGAAGAAAAGAGTTGATGTTTCGAGTCCTCATGACCCTTCGACAGAACTTGAGTTCGAGTCCAAGAAAGAGTTGAAATATAAGCTGGTTTAAGGTGTGTGGGGGGCCGGGGTGTTGGGGGGGGGGGGTGCGGAGAGAGAGAGAGAGAGAAGTGGAGGGGGGGGTGTGGTTGTAGGGACAAACAAGCAGTGATAGAAGCAGATCATCAAAAGATGTCAACAACAATAGAACAAAAGACATTGGTGAGGCCAACTTTGGAGTATTGTGTGCAGTTCTGGTTGCCTAACTACAGGAAGGATATCAGTAAGATTGAGAGAGTGCAGAGAAGATTTACTAGGATGTGCCGGGTCTTAAGGAGTTGAGTTACAGGGAAAGATTAAACAGGTTAGGACTTTATTCCTTGGAGCGTAGAAGAATGAGGGGAGATATGATAGAAGTTTACAAAATTATGAGGGGTATAGACAGAGTAAATGCGAGTAGGCTCTTTCCACTTAGATTAGGAGAAATAAACATGAGAGGTCATGGCTTTAGGGTGAAAGGGGAAAGGTTTAGGGGGAACATTAGGGGGAACTTCTTCACTCAGAGAGTGGTGAGAGTGTGGAACGAGCTACCATCTGACGTGGTAAATGCGGTCTCACTCTTAAGTTTTAAGAATAAATTAGATAGATACATGGATGGGAGAGGTCTGGAGGGTTATGGACTGGGTGCAGGTCAATGGGACTAGTGGAATAATATTTCGGCACAGACTAGAAGGGCCGAATGGCCTGCTTTCTGTGCTGTAGTGTTCTATGGTTCTATAGACCAGTCAGCCTGATGTCAGCAGTGGGGAAAATTCTAGAGTCCGTTATAAAAGATTTAATAACCGAGCACATGGAAAACAGTGGCAGAATCAAACAGAGTCAGTATGGATTTATGAAAGGGAAATCACGCTTGACAAATCTACTGGAATTTTTCGATGATGCAACTAGTAGAGTTGATGAGGGGAAGCTGGTGGTTGTGGTTTATTTGGACTTTCAGAAGGCTTTCGACAAAGCCCCACATAAGAGATTGGCGTGCAAAATTAAAGCACATGGGATTGGGGGTAGTGTATTGAGATAGACAGAAAACTGGTTGGCAGACAGGAAACAAAGAGTAGGAATAAACGGGTCTTTTTCCAAATGGCAGGCAGTGACTAGTGGGGTACCACAGGGATTGATGCTGGGACCCCAGCTATTCACAATATATATTAATGATTTAGATGAGGGAACTAAATGTAATATCTTCAAATTTGCAGATGGCACAAAGCTGGGTGGGAGGGTGAGCTGTGAGGAGGATGCAGAGATGCTTCAGTGTGATTTGGACAAGCTGAGTGAGTGGGCAAATGCATGGCAGATGCAGTATAATGTGGATAAATGTGAGGTTATCCATTTTGGTAGCAAAAACAGGAAGTCAGATTATTATCTGAATGGCTATAAATTGAGAGCGGGGAATGTGCAACGAGACCTGGGTGTCCTTGTACACCAGTCGCTGAAGGTAAGCATGCAGGTGCAACAGGCGGTAAAGAAGGCAAATGGTATGTTGGCCTTCATAGCCAGAGCATTTGAGTATAGGAGCAGGGATGTCTTGCTGCAATTGTATAGGGCCTTGGTGAGACCACACCTGGAATATTGTGTGTAGTTTTGGTCTCCTTATCTGAGGATGGATGTACTTGCTATAGAGGGAGTGCAGCGAAGGTTTACCCAACTGATTCCTGGGATGGCGGGACTGACACATGAGGAAAGATTGAGTTGATTAGGATTATATTCGCTGGAGTTCAGAAGAATGAGGGGGGATCTCACAGAAACCTATAAAATTCTAAGACAGGGCAGATGCAGGAAGGATGTCCCCGATGGTGGGGGAGTCCAGAACCAGGGGTCACAGTCTTAGGATGTGGAGTAGACCATTTAGGACTGAGATGTGGAGAAATTTCTTCACCCAGAGAGTGGTGAGCCTGTGGAATTCATTACCACAGAAAGTAGTTGAGACCAAAACATTGTATGTTTTCAAGAAGGAGTTAGATATAGCTCTTGGGGCGAAAGGGATCAAAGGATATGGGGAGAAAGTGGGAGCAGGCTATTGAGTTGGATGATCAGCCATGATCATAATGAATGGCGGAGCAGGCTCGAAGGGCCAAATGGCCTACTCCTGCTCCTAGTTTCTATGTCCCTAATGGGCCATATTCTTTCTCTGGTTATTTTCTTGACCTTAATATATTTCTAAAATGCCTTGGGATTTTCCTTTATCTTGACCACCAGTGTTTTTCATGACCCCTCTTTGCTCTCCTAATTACTCTTTTAAGTACCCTCCCTACGCTTTTTATACTCTTCTCGGGCTTCTGCTGTTTTCAGCCCTCTGTATCTGCCATAAGCCTTCTTTTATTTTCCTTATCTAATTCCCTTCGCAATAAATGATGACATTCTATTAGATTTCCTACTTACTTGCTGCATCTACATACTGGCCATTTGTGATTCTAAAACTCCCAGATCCCTCTGAATCTCAGAGCTCTGCAATCTCTTAATACACTTTTTTATTCTTCTTCCCAATTTCACATTTTGCCCACATTATACTCCATTTTCTAGACCTTTGCCCACTCACTTATCCTATCTATGTCATTTTGCAGCCTTCTTACACCCTCTTCACATTTTACTTTCCTACCTACCTTTGTGTCATCAGCAAATTTAGCAACCATACCTTCGTTCCCATCATCCAAGTCACTTCTATAAATTGTCAAAAGTTGAGACCCCACCACTGATTCCTGTAGCACACCACATCCTGCCAACCAGAATAAAGATCCATTTATGCCAACTCTGCTTCCTGTTCACCAGCCAATCTTTTATCCATGCCATTATGTTACCTCCTACACCATGCAATAATCTTTGATGTGGCACCTTATGAAACGTCTTCTTGAAATTTAAGTACAGTACATCTACCAGTTGCCCTTTATCCATAGCACATGTGACCCCTTCAAAAAATTACAATAAATTGGTTAAACATGATTTTCCTTTCACAAGAACATTTTGACTCAGCCTGATTACCATGAACTTTTCCAAGCGCCCTGCTATAACGTCTTTAATAATAGCTTCTAACATTTCCCTATGACAGAAGTTAGGCTATTTGGCCAATAGATTCTTGCTTTCTGTCTCCCTCCCTTTTTGAAGAAAGGAGTTACATTAACTATTTTCCAATCTGATGGAACCTTCCCACAAACTAGGGAATTTTAGAAAATTAAAACCAATGCATCAACCATCTCACTAGCCACTTTTTTAAATGATTTGTCAGCCTGCAGCTCTAACAATTTCCTCAATACTACTTCCCTGGTGACTGCAATTTTTCTGAGTTCCTCCCTCCCTTTCATTTCTTGATTTACTGCTAGTTCTGGCATGTTACTTGTATCTTCTAGTGAATACTGACACAAAATATTTGTTCAATTCATCTGCCATCTCCTTATTTTCCATTATTAATTCCCCATACTCACTTTCTGTAGGACCGACGCTCATTGTGTTAACTCTTTTCTTACTTAAATAGCTATAGAAATTCCTACTATCCATCTTTATATTTCCAGCTAGCTTTCTCTCATGCTCTAATTTTTCAATCCTTATTAATCTTTTTTGTCATTCTTTGCTATATTTTCTTGTTATATTGTGTCCAAACTTCTGACCTGCCACCCATCTTTTGCACAATTATATGCTTTTTCTTAAAGTCTGATACTCTCTTCAACTTTTTTAGTTAACCACAGATGGTGGGTCCTCCCCTTGGAATTTTTCTTTCTCATTGGGATATATCTATTCTGTGTATTCTGAAATATTATTTCAAATGTCTGTTACTGCATCTCTAGTGACCTATAACTTAACCTCATTTGCTAATTCCCTTCAGCTAACTCTTGCTTTCATGCCCTCATAATTACCCTTAGTTAAGTTTAAAATTCTAGTCTTGGACGCACTCATCTCTCCTTCAAACTGATTGTAAAATCATATTATGATCGCTGCTACATAGAGGTGCCTTCACTATGAGGTTATCAATTAATCCTAGCCTGTTGCACAATACCCGGTCTAGAATAGCCTGCTGACTAGTTGGCTTGAGACTGCTGTTCTAAGAAACTATCCCAAAAACATTCTATGAACTCCTCATCTACGCTATCTTTTGCCATCTGATTTTTCCAGTCTGTATGTAGATTAAAATCCCCCATGATTATCACTGTATTTTTCTGACAAGCTCCCATTAGCTCTTCCTTTATCCTCTGTCCTATCATATAGTTATAATTAGGGGCCTGTGCACCATTCCCACAAATGACTTTTTGCTTTTATCATTCCTCATCTCAACCCAAATCACTTCTACACCTTGGTTTCCTGAATTTAGATCATCCCTCTCTAATATGCTAACACCATCATTAATTAACAAAGTCATACCTCCTTATCTTCTTAACTTTCTGTCCTTCCTAAATGTCACGTACCCTTCAGGTCTCAATCAATGTCATCCTGCGGCCATGTCTCTGTAATGGCTATCAGATCATAATCATTTGTTTTGAATGCTACATGCATTCAGATACAGAGCCTTTAGTTTTGTCCTTATATTATTTTTGTAACCTCTAGCCTTATCTGATAATTTACTCTCTGTACTCCCTGTCCCTTCCTGTCACAGTCCGTTTTTCATTTCCAATATTAGTACCTTCGTCTCTTGCTTTGTCTCTACTTTTTGGTTTGCCACATCTTCCCAAAGTTGATACCTTGTCGCTGCTATTTAGTTTAAAATTCTATTTCCCTAGGTATGCAGCTGAATAGAACACCAGCCACAGCACATTTCAGGTGTAGACTATCTCAATGGTACACCCCCAACTCCCAAGTATTAGTGCAAGTGCCCCATGAACTGGAATCCACTTTCTCCACACCAGTCTTTGAGCCACGCATTTGTTTCTCTAATATTATTTGCCCTTTGCCAATTTGCATGTGGCTCAGGTAATAATGCAGAGAGTGCAATGGAATATTCTCCACTTGACTGGATAAGTGCAGCTCTAACAACACTCAAGAAACTTGAAACCATCCAGGAAAAGCTGTCCGCTTGATTGGCACCACATCCACAAACATTCACTCCCTCCGCTAGCAATGCACAGTAGCAGTAGTGTATACCATCTACAAGATGCTCTGCAGTAATTCACAAAGCCTCTTTAGAGAGCACCTTCCAAACCCACAGCCACCATCATCTAGAAGGACAAGGGCAGCAGATACATGGGAACACCACCACCTGGAAGTTCCCCTCCAAGCCACTCATTGTCCTGACTTGGAAATATATCGCCGTTCCTTCAATGTCGCTGGGTCAAAATCCTGGAACTCCCTAACAACACTGTAGATGTATCATATGGACTGCAGCGGTTCAAGAAGGCAGCTCACCACCATCTTTTCAAGGGCAATTAAGGATGGGCAATAAATGCTGGCCTAGCCAATGACACCCACATTCCATTAACAAATTTAAAAAATGTCCAGCTTCTTAATTTGGTGCCCAGCTCCTCATACTGACTATGCAAACCTCTTCCCTCATCCTGTCATTGGTACCTACATGGGCCACGAAAATTGGATCCTCCACTGTAAGCTCCTCTCCAGCCTTGTGCAAATGTCCCGAACACTGGGACTGGGCAGGCAACATAGCCGTCTGAATTCTTGCACTTTACTACAGGGAACCATGTTAAACCCCCTCACTATTCTGTCCCCTATTATCACTACATTCTTTTTTGCTCCTCCACTTGAATGTACTTCCTGTACTATGGTGCCTTGTTCAGCTTGCTCATCCACCCTGCAGACTCCACTTTCATCCAATCAAGCTGAAAGGACCTCAAACCTGTTGGACAATTGCAAAGGCCGAGACTCCTGCCCTCTGTGTTCCCTTATCTGCTTCAGCTGCAGTCACAGCCTCCTATTGCTCACCACTTTCCAAATCAGAAGACCCTATCCTAGGGGGTGTGACTGCCTCCTGGTACAAAGCGTCCAGGTAACTTTCCTCTTCCCTGATGCGTCGCAGTGTCTGCAGCTCAGCCTCCAGTTCAATGACACTGAGCCAAAGCTCTTCAAGCTACAAACACTTAATGAAGATGTGTTTGCCCTGGGTCACTCTGCTATCCAGGAGCTCTTGCATGCAGCAGCCATGAACACAAGAAATAGGAACAGGAGTAGACGATTTGGCCCCTCAAGCCTGCTCAATTATTCAATAAGATCACGGCTGATCTTCTTGTATTTCGATCTCACATTCCCATCTAACCCCGATAACTTTTGATTCCCTTGCCTAACAAAAATCTACCTCTTCCCTAAAAATATTCAGTGACCCCGCCTCCACCTCCTTCTGAGGCAGAGAGTTCCAAAGTCACACAACCCACTGAGAAAAAAAGTTCTCGTGTCTTAAAAGTGCAACCCTTAATTTTAAAACAGTGCCCCCTAGTTCTGACTCATTCCCTGTTCTGCCATTGTTATGTGTTTTAATTAACTACATAATTATTCTATTCAATTACTTATTTTATCTATTTCTTTAATCTTGCCACAAATTCTTGTAATATTTTAAACCTTAGGAATAAATCAGAACTTAACCACTCATCAGGTACTCATCAAACAGCAGCTTCTTCCCCTGTAGAAGAGCCAGGACCAATTCCTACAGGGTGAAAAAGTTAGAAGAAGCAAAGGAGCACTTCTCTCCTCAGCAAACTGTCTCAACTCACCAAACTCTCAGCACTCCGTTGAGGTTACACAGAGAACGTCAGAATTTACATGTTCCGAAATAAAAGGACCAGCTGAGCCCAAAAAAAAACAGTTCAAGCTAGTTTCTTTAATTAACTATCTAAACTGCTGCCAATGGATAGCTTCTATCTCCCTGCTTAGGTCCCTGGACGAGGCTTAGAATTTAAACAGCACTTGTAGTTAAATGTTAAATACAAACAAATATTAGATTTTTAGAAATAGATTTAAGATTCCTTCAACTCATCAAACCCCCAGCACTCTATGAGGTTGTATTCCACTGCAAGGTTGCAAGGTACTTGCAGTTAAATGTTATATACACTTGCAATGGAATTCTACTTCTAATTTTCTTTTAAAGTAAGAATTGGCTTGTTTGCAATGGACTTAGATTCCAAATGGTGGCCCCCAATTTTGCTACAGACAGAATTTGTGCGGTCCCTTCCAGTCCGTAATTAGGATATTTGTATGTAAGGTATGTGTACTTTATTGTCCTCAGAGTGATGTTTCCTAATTTAAAATAAATTCCAGCAGCAGGCCTTTTGGTAATTTAAAAAATAAAGAAGGTTATTTATTATCAAACACTTGCCCCAGATGTTTGAATTGCAACGTCCCAATCACTCATCTCACTCACACTATCACACACACACAAAGATTAGATACATATGAAGTTAAAGCTGTAATTATAAAAATGGAATTTATAACTCAGTCTCTATGTCGATGCAGGCCTTATGTCTTCTTAGTTAAGTTGACCCTTGAGTTGGAATGTAGGTCTTTTAGGAACAAAGGATTCTCATGAAGCTGCAAAGCCTTAGTAGATGAATAACCAGGAGATTGGTTCTCAGTTCTCAGGTGGACTTGGAAGCTGGAACAAGTACAGTACTTTGGCTGCTTTAGACTTTCAGCTATGATGGTTCAGCTGTTTCAGATGTTTCTCCTTGCCAGATTTGCTTTGTTCAGGTTGTATTATATTGCAGTCCCTGAAAGTTAGTTTCAGTCACATGACTGCAGGATTAACACTTCTGGGATCCAGACCACCATGATACAGTGGTAGTTGACAATGGATGGTCACTCTTATCCCTGCCCCAACTTGAGCTCAAATGTTCTCCTTCCTTCAGTATGGCATTCGGAGACCAACAATCTAGGGATCCCATGTTCCTTAAACACTTGATCATCCTTAAACAATGTTTAAACATCACAGGTGGCTGCTTCAGGTCCATGTTTAACTAAATATTGTCCACAGAATCAAATACTGTCCACAGTTAAAATGCCCATAGTCACATGTTAAGTTCCAGCCATCTTAACAAGTTTTGTGGCAATTTTCTCAAAGTATGATCCTA
Source organism: Carcharodon carcharias (assembly GCF_017639515.1). NCBI lineage: Eukaryota > Metazoa > Chordata > Chondrichthyes > Lamniformes > Lamnidae > Carcharodon > Carcharodon carcharias. Next base: position 173,424,759 of record NC_054475.1, on the reverse strand, counting down.
CAGTCCATAATATCCAGTATCCTCACGCTTGTACTGAGCATGACATTATACACTTGTGAAAGCTCTTACAATCTGTTTTATATTCCTGGTTACTTTACTCTCATATCCCATATTTTCCCTTTTTAACAACATTTGGCCTTTGCTGGTGTCTAAAACACTCCCAATCCTCATGCCTACAGCTATAAGCATCTTCTTTTAATCTAATACTATCTGTATCCTCAATAGTAAACCAAAGATAGATCTTTCTCATTAATGTTTTGATTTTCAATGGAACGTATTTTTGCTGAACATTTTGAATTGCTTCTTTAAGCATTTCCCACTGTATATTTACCACCATACCTTTTAGTCCATTTATCCTATCAACCTTAGCCAGCTCTCCCCTCAGACCTATATAATTGGATTTGTTTAAGTTTAAGCTTCTTTGTGCTTGGAGCATCTCATTTTCAAATTTAACATGGAATTAAATTGTATTATGATCACTATTACCCAACGGATCTTTTACTATGGCATTATTAATTAACCCTGCCTCATTGCACAATACTAGATCTAAAATAGTTTTATCCCCAGTTGGTTCCACAACATATGGCTCCAGAAAACTGTCATGAAAGCACTCTACAAACTCATTTTCCAGACCACCTTTGTCAGTTTGCTTTGTCCGGTCTATATGAAGATTGAAGTCCCGCACAATTATTAAATTGCCTTTGTTACAAGCTCCAATAGTTTCTTATTTAATGCTGTATCCAACAGTATAACTACTGTCTGGGGGCTATAAACTACTCCCACCAGCCTTTTCTGACCCTTACTATTTCTAATCTCCACCCATACTGATTCTACTTCCTGATTTTCTGAGCCAAGATCCTTTCTCACTAATGCTCTTCTGTCATCCTTTATTATCAGGGCTACTGCTCTTCCTTTTCCGTTCTGCCTATCTTTGCGAAATGTTGTGTATCCTGGAATATTTATTTCCCAACCTTGGTCACCTTGCAATTACGTCTGTAATGCAATTGGGCCTAAACCATTTATCTCTATTTGTGCCAGTAGTTCATTACTTCTGTGTGGCAGATAAGGGGATATTGTGGATTATATAAATAACTGGAGAAGGTAGTCACATAATTAAAACCAGTCCTCATGTATGAAATTAAAATCAAGTTTTCAATGTGAATAAAATATCCAAATGGGGCTCTAGATGAAAGCTTTGTATATTTCAGATGTGGATTCTGTGGTTTTAGTACAACAACTCAAACAATCAAATTTGACATTCACACATATTTACTCAAGAATCTTTTGCATTCCATAGTGACCTTTCCCACTGTACATGTTCTGTACCATCATCAATAGAAGGCCAATTACTATAAAAGTTCCACAACTTACATCAAGAATATTTTGTACTTTGTTTAAAACCAAACTAACAAATCAATAATTTGTAAAATGATTAGTCTCAACAATAAAATATAAATCCTGGAATTATAACAGGCTTTTGCAAGATGAATAAAGTAGAATTTACAAGTTTGTCTTGAGAGATAAGCACATGAGGCAGCAGTCAGTTGGAGAGTTGGCTGTCCCTCAGAACCATGCCATTACTTTGCTGGTCTTCTAGCTGAATTTCAGCCAATGAATGGATATTTGAAACATAATCGTTCTTTGCCTTACAGAGCACAAGAACTAAATCCTACTTCATCTATATGGAACAGCAAACCTCATTACACCTTCAGCTAGCTGAGCTATTCACTCAGCAGTGTCTCAGCTATATACAATCTATTCTCACAGAAAAAATCACATTTAAACTTAACAACCAGTTGCTACCGATAAATGAGAGCCCCTAGGATGATTTATAAACAGCAGATATGTACCATCAGTCTCTGTTGACTGAAAAATCTATTGAAATTATTGAACACAGTTTTAGAAATCAATGTATTGACCCTGAGCTAACAATTACAAGTAGTTAAAATTCTGATATAAAAATAAATTCAACATTACAATGAAAGCAGGAATCAAAACAGAACCAATATTTGTGTTCAGGCTTTACAGTTAGAAATAAATTCCAGGAAGATGTTGCTGGCTGTCAAACTGTAGGAAGCAACTCAGGCAGGTGGTAAAACTCAACACATGGGCAGATTTTACAAGACATCAATTTGAAAATTTAACTTCCAGATTTATCTCTTGTAAAAAAGGAATCCAATTTCTCTACATGTCAACAAGTACCATTAATAGTTGGCCAAGTTCTGGTGCCTGTGCTGCAGTCTCTTGCCAACACTGGTAAAACCATCTCCAAATGCCTGCAACATGTTGTTTTATGAAAGGGCTCACTAATCACAGCTCTAATCGTTGTGCAACTATATATAACCAAAATAACTACAAAATTATATTGGGTGTCTAGCAGATATTAAAAAAACCTCAACTAAATAGTATGTACTTTTGTACAAAAGTACATCAATTGGTGTAACATTATTGCTAGTGATTTCAAAATATGTAAGTTTGCTTCTGTGCATTTATTCACCATGAAATTACTTGTTGAGGGTGGAACTTAATCTTGATGACAGGGGTCTTGTCCACCGGTTGGAGAACTGGCAGGAATCCCACTTTGCCTCTGTTGGGGAAGGTGTGAAGGAATTAAGTACCCATCAGGCACTTTAATGGCTACTGTGGGCCTTCCCTGGGATTTAGGACCCGGGGGCAGAAATCACACCCAAGAACTGCCAGCCAATCAGGGGCCAGCAGCTCACCATTAATGTCAGAACCACTGGGAGCAGTGGCAACTCTCCCATCAGAGGGACGCTAGGTCAAAGTGAGTGAGAGAGAGAGATGGGGATTGTGGGGAGAGGGGATGGGGGAGAAAGGGAGTTGGAAGAAAGGACAGGAGGTGGCTCCAAGCGGGCCCCCTTCCTGATGCTGGGTCCTTCAATCAGACACGAGTGACTTTCAATGAAAGACCCTTCCTGGAAGCCCGCAAGCAAACCTGACCGAGCTAGCTTGTTGGTCCCCCTGCATGGCGAATCCCCTGCCCACTGTTTCTTGAATACCAGCCTTTCAGTGGTCACTAATTGTCCACTTAAGGGCTTCAATTAGCATCCAGGTGGGAAAGCCATCCATAAGTGTTCCCAGCCAGGACTTAATCAAGTGGAAGTGATGGGATCCCCATATACCACACACCTGGCTGATGGGGTGCGTTAAATTCGGCTGATGTATTTTCTTGTACAGGGTCCTGATTTCTTCAACATGGTAAAATGAGAATGAGATTTTTAAAAATGCATTAAAGATTCACTAATTACAGGTCTGCATTTACATTGGGGCCCATATGTTAAAGTAGGAAAGCCCTGTGTTCACGTGGGTGGATTGTGTCATTAAACACAACTTAGATACAGTGATGCCAGTGGCAATCTGAAAACAATTGAAGCAGCAACCATACATCATTGTTGAGACCTTAAAATAAAGTTTAAAATGAAAGTCAAAGTCACAAATCGTTTACATGAGAGTAGTTTGTTTAAAAAAAGCCATGTGCAAAGACTCTGTTCAGCAACTTGTGTGATTATCTTAACTGTTGCTCTAAGACTATTATCAAACAGCTAATAAGTAGGATTAGTTGACAGGGGCCATTGCAGTGAGCAGTGTCATTGGGTGCAATTTTCTTGGGTTCTATGGGGCCAAAGAGCACAGGAGCATCAGTGCTCGTGAACTCAAACTCCGATTGACAATCCAACCCAAAACAGCCACTTCCACTTTCTTCACCACTGCTTTCGTCACCTAAAGGAAAACAGAACAATTAAAGTTTATTTTCTGACCGTTGCCCACACATATAAAATTGATTATGTTAAAAGAAATAAAAAATAATCTGAATCATGCAATCTATAATGGATGATATCTGCCAGAACAACGAAATGGCAGAAATATTGTTGAAGCTGCACTCATCCAGGCAAGTGGAGAGTATTCCATCATACTCCTGACTTGAGCCTTGTAGATGGTGGACAGACTTTGAAAAGTCAGGAATTACTCTTTGCAAGCTTTAGATCTGTTCTTGTAGCCACAGTATTTACCTGTTAAGTTTCTGGTTAATGGTAACCACCCCACCCCCCAACCCAGGCTGTTGATAGTGGGGGATTCAGTGATGGTAATGCCATTGAACATCAAGGGGAGATGGATAGATTCCCTGTTGTTGAAGATGGTCATTGGCTAACACTTAAGTGGCAAGTAACATTCACGCCACACATCGGTCCAAACCCGAATGTTGTCCAGGTCTTGCTAGCCATAGGCATGGACTTAGGCTGCTTCTGAGGAGTCGCAAATGACACTGAACACAGTTCAATCAGCAGCGAACATCTCCACCTCTGACCTTATGATGAAGGGAAACAGCTGAAGATGGTTGGGCCTAGGACATTGCCCTGAGAAACTAAGCAATGTTCTAGGGCTGAGATGAGTGTATCTCTGTTCCTCTGTATGAAGACTTTTGTATGTACTGTATTGGATATGGTTGCCTTTCTAAAGCTTCCAAGTATCCCTTAAGAGCTCCATTAGTTTCTGTCAAAGGCATCAATTCAATTTCAATGGAAATGATTTAGCCACAGTTATCTTTTATGCTTATTCTAGTCTTCACCCGATGGCTTATTTCCAAGTGAACTGATTGGTGATTGCAAGCAGGCTGCATTGCTTAAAGACTGGAACTGGGGTTGTAGAGTTTGCAGCGCTGAGGTAACCTTGCCCAAGAGTACCAATTAACTTAAATCGCAACAAATAGTTTCTTGGAGCAGACATAGAATGCTCACTGCACATCATAAGGATTGTATCATCAGACCACTTTGTACTGATTTATTTTCAAATGGTACGAATACTAGGGCAAGAACACGGGCAAAATCCTGACATCATGATGAGTAATTTACACTATATCTAGCTGGCTGCACCCTTTGAGATTCTCTTTGCAAAATCTTCAAGAGTTTCTGGTGCAATAGAATGAACAGAAATAGAAGCATTTTTGTGTTTAAGAATTTTTCTCCCTTTGAGGTAGAAGCAATCTCAGGAAGTTAAGCTGAGAAAGTGCCAAGATTTTTAAAACATTAATCAACAATAAGATTGTTTAATTCTTTCATGCAATGCTTTTTGACAATCTCTAATGGTCCTTGAGAAGGTGGTAGTGGGTTGCCTTTTTGACCCACTGCAATCCATTTGGGGTAGGTACACTCAGTGCTGTTAGGAAGAGAGTTCCAGGAGTTTCACCAGCAGCGGTGAAGGAACGGTAATGTAGTTCCAAGACAGAATGGTGTTTGGCTTGGGGGAGAACTTGCAGGTGGTGTTGTACCAAGTCCTTGTCCTTCTAGTGGGTGGTTGTCGTGGTTTGGAAAGTGCTGTCACAAGAGCCTTGGAGAGTTGATGTAGTGCATCTTGTATGTGACACATACTGTTTCCAGTGTTTCGGTGGTGGAGGGAGTGAACACTTACGGTGGTGGATGGGATATCGATGAAGTAGGCTGCTTTGACCTGGATGGTGTAATCTTCTTGAGTGTTGTTGGAGATGCACACATCCAGGTAAGTGGAGAGTATTCGATCACACTCCTATCGTGTGTTTTGTGGGCTGATGGCGCACAGGCTCCAGGGAATCAAGAGGTGAGTTACTTATTGCAGAATTCCCAGCCTCTGTCTTGCTCTTGTAGCCACAGTACTTACAGGCTGGTCCAGTTCTGTCTCTGGTCAACGGTAACTCAATATATTGAAGGTGGGGGGAATTCAGTGATGATAATGTTGTTGAATGTGAAGGGTAGGTGGTTAGATTCTGTCGTTCAAGATAGCCATTACCTGTGACACGAAAGCAAATTTGCCACTTAACAGCCAAGCCTGAATGTTGTGCAGGATAATGGCAGGTAATTAGTGCAGGTCTTGTACAGCAGCATGCTTCAACAACTGAAACAATACTCTTATCTTCCACACCAAACAAGGAGAATGCAAAACAAAAACAGAATTACCTGGAAAAACTCAGCAGGTCTGGTAGCATCGGCGGAGAAGAAAAGAGTTGACGTTTCAAGTCCTCATGACCCTTCGACAGAACTTGAGGACTCGAAACGTCAACTCTTTTCTTCTCCGCCGATGCTGCCAGACCTGCTGAGTTTTTCCAGGTAATTCTGTTTTTGTTTTGGATTTCCAGCATCTGCAGTTTTTTTGTTTTTATCTCAAGGAGAATGCAATGTATGCAGGCTTGATAGGCCAATAATTCCCCTTACATTGCTGCAACATCTCACCCTCACAAACAAGCTGATCCTTAATGTTCAACCATAAAATAATGTACAATGAGGAAAAGAGTTGTTGTTACTGGGAAAAGCTACTCACTTGTATCACGGAAGGTCACATCATTTCCATCATAAGCATTCTTCACTTTATTAGTCATTGTCCGCAGTACCATTATCTGCCGACGAATCACCATATCTGGTTTGGTGATATCCACTTTTACATCTGGATTGTTCAGTTGGTTGGCGAGGCCATTGCCTATCACAGCAAACGTATACCTGGGAAAAACAGTAAGTAACTTCGTTACATTGAAATATATATATATATATATATATATATATAGAGAGAGAGACAGAGTTTGAAAATAACAGAAGCAGATTGCGCTGAGATAGGGGAGAGGTTCAGACTGCACAAGTAATAGTACACTATATTATAATCCTAGAATCATATGACACACAAAGAGACCATTGGGTACATTGCACCAGTTCTGGCTCTTTGAAAGAGCTATCCAGTCCACCCCACTCCTCTGCTCTTCCCTCATACGCCTGCAATTTTTTTTTCCTTTAAGTATTTATTCTATTCCCTTTTGAAAGTTACTATCAAATATCCTGCCACTATCCTTTCAGATAGCGCATCCCAGGCTGTAAAAACTCACTACATTTGAAAAAAACTCTTTGTCCTTTTTTATTGCCAATCACCTTAAATCTGAGTCCCTGGTTAGCGACCCTTCTGCCACTGGAAACAGTTCCTCCTTATTTTGAGCACCTCTATCATATCTCCTCTTAACCATCTCTGCCCAAAAGGAGAACAATCTCACAAAGTTCCTCATCTCAGGTAAATCTCTTCTGCACCCTCCCCAAGGCCTTGACATTCTTCATAAAGTGTGGTGCCAAGAGCTGGACACAACACTGAGAAGTAACCAGATTACCATAGCTTCCTTGTTTTTATATTCTATGGGCATGATTTTCCCTCTGGGGATAGAAAACAGAACTTGAGACTATTTTTGGCTCCTGAACCTGCCCCTGGGTGGGAGGGAAAGGGAATACAGTGGCTCCGTGATTTTCATGGGTGTGCCTTTTAATTGGGGTGGAGACGGGTTCCCTGTCTAATTGAGGGCATTGGCAGACTCTCGAGGTTGGAGGCCAATAAGAAATCTTCCATTTTGAAAGGAGCTGCAGCTTGCAACACAGTGTAAGGTAGAGAGAAGGCGTATCATGATAGAGGTATCCTCTCTCTTTAACTTCTTAAAATCTGTAAACATCTGCAAAACATGGATTTTGCAGCCAGGCCACTGCTGTGTGGGCATGAGGGGTACTCCTCTCCACGGCGGCCTGTGGCTGTTCTTGCATCCAGATAGGCAGGGAGGGCCTCTAGGCCTCCCTGGAGCATTGGCACTTGGCCTGCTGCCAGGAGGCCATCTCCAGGCGCCTAAACTACTCCCTGCTGTCTATGGGAACCTACAGGCTGACTGGAAAATCCATCGGCCTCCTTTAATGAAAGAACTGTGTCAACTAGCTGCCGTGGGCAACCCCCTGTATTCCGCCTCAGCAAAATTGGCCTGGGACGAGATGGAGCCAGAAAACCTGCTTGCTTCTGATGGAGTCTCTCGATGTGCTTGGTGCCTTCCCAAATAAACCTTCTCTATTTTGGTTGGTCATAAGCCTGAGACTCTTGATCTCTTCAGGGATGCTTTGAGGGCATTTCTAAAACTTTTCTGCTGATCTCCTGGGAGTCTCCTGCCGCAACCAACTGCTGAGTAGAATAAAAACAAAAAAACTGCGGATGCTGGAAATCCAAAACAAAAACAGAATTACCTGGAAAAACTCAGCAGGTCTGGCAGCATCGGCGGAGAAGAAAAGAGTTGACGTTTCAAGTCCTCATGACCCTTCGACAGAACTGTCGAAGGGTCATGAGGACTCGAAACGTCAACTCTTTTCTTCTCCGCCGATGCTGCCAGACCTGCTGAGTTTTTCCAGGTAATTCTGTTTTTGTGCTGAGTAGAATAGTTGCTTTGGGAGTCTGGTGTCAGGCACACAAGGGACATGTCCTGCCCAGAGGAGCTGATTTTGAGTGATTAACACCTTGATGCTGGGCATGTTGGCTTGGGAGTGGATATTGGATGCCCTTTCTTTTCACTGGGATTTGAAAGATCTTGTGAAGACACTGCTGATGGTACTTCTCCAGTGCTCTGAGGTGCCTCCTGCAGGTTGTCGAAGTCTCTGAAGTGTATAGGAGCATTGGGATCACTGCTGCCTGGTAAACCATGACCATCTTGCATATACACATTGCTGCCTTTGTGTGTCAGTGGTGGAGAAAGTGAATGTTCTACAGTGGTGGATAGGGTGCGGATTAATTGGGCTGCTTTGTCCTGGCTGATGTCGAGCTTTTTTAATGTTGCTGGAACTGCATTCATCCAGGTAAGTGGAAAGTAATCCATCACATTCCTGACTTGTGCCTTGTAGATGGTGGACAGAATCTGGAGAGTCAGGAGGTGAGTTACTCAGTGCAAAATTCCAAGCCTCTGTCCTACTCTTGTAGTCACAGTATTTATATCATTGTGATCCAGTTAAGGACCGTTAACATTTAAAAGAAATCTGAATACCTAATTCTAATTGATAGAAATACGTCACAAGATATACATTTGTTTTTAAACAGAACAGGCTTTATTGTATATAAAAGATTTAAATGCAACAAGCACTAATAACTTGCTAATATGGTTAATATCTATATACGTTATGCACTCAGTTGACTTCCAGCTTCCCCCAAGAATTATTTTGCAAGACACATCAATAAAGTTACGTACTTCTGTAGGGACCACCCATAAAGTATGCCACAGTCACGTGGAGAATTCTCAACTCCAGCTATTTTGTTTTATTCGTTTACAGGATGTGGGTGTCGCCGGCTAGGCCAGCATTTATTGCCCATCCCTAGTTGCCCTTGAGAAGGTGATGGTGAGCTGCCTTCTTGAACCTGCAGTCCATGTGGTGTAGGTACACCCACAGTGCTGTTAGGAAGGGAATTCCAGGATTTTGACCCAGTGAGTGTGAAGGAACGGTGATATATTTCCAAGTCAGGATGGTGAGTGGCTTGGAGGGGAACTTCCAGATGGTGTTGCCCTTGTCCTTCTAGATGATAGCAGTCATGGGTTTCGAAGGTGCTGCCTAAGGAGCCTTGGTGAGCTCCTGCAGTGCATCTTGTAGATGCCTTGATGTCATGGACAGTTACTCTCACCTCACAGAGGTAAAATTTTAATGTACCTTCTATTGACTTTGGGGGCCTTAGTCCCCTGTTGCCACTGTGCATCTGTGGTGGAGGGAGTGAATGTTTGTGGAAGGGGTGCCAATCAAGCGGGCTGCTTTATCTTCGATGGTGTTGAGTCTCTTGAGTGTTGTGGGAGCTGCACTCATCCGGGCAAATGGGGAGTATTCCATCACACTCCTGGCTTGTGCCTTGTAGATGGTGATCAGGCTTTGGGGAGTCAGGAGGTGAGTGACTTGTCACAGGATTCCTAACATCTGATCTGCTCTTGTAGCCACGGTATTTATATGGCTAGTCCAGTTCAGTTTCTGGTCAATGGTGACCCCCAGGATATTGATAATGGAGGGGGGTGGGGATTCAGCGATGGTAATACCATTGAATGTCAAGGGGCGATGGTTAGATTCTCTCTTCTTGGAGATGGTCTTTGCCTGGCACTTGTGTGATGTGAATATTACTTGCTACTTGACAGCCCAAGCCTGAGCATTGTACTGGTCTTTCTGCATTTGGACATGGACTGCTTCAGTATCTGAGGAGTCACAAATGGTGCTGAACATTGTGCAATCATCAGTGAAAATCCTCACTTCTGACCTTATGATGGAAGGAAGGTCATTGATGAAGCAGCTGAAGATGTTTGGGCCTAAGACACTACCCTGAGGAACTCCTGGAGTGATGTCTTGGAGCTGAGATGATTGATCTCAAACAACCACAACCATCTTCCTTTGTGCTGGGTATGACTCCAACCAGCCCAGAGTTTTCCACCCGATTCTCATTGACTCCGGTTTTGCTGGGGCTCCTTGATGCTACACACTCGGTCAAATGTGGCCTTGATGTCAAGGGCAGTCACTCTCACCTCACAGATGTAAAACTTTCATGTATCTTCTCTTGACTTAGGGGGCCTTAGACCCTTGTTCAGGTTACTTTGCAATACTTCCAAGATAATTCAGCTGAATACTGTTTTTTGCAATAAGATACTGTGAGGTGCATTGCAGAGTCTCCCACTAGCCTCAAACTAGACAATCCCCAAGCTTCTGTTCCTCTCGAGGTTCAAACTGAGATTAAACCTCACCCTCCTTCCACTCCGTCAATGATGAAATTAGGGTTTTAATCCACTAACCGTCATTTATTTGGCTAACTTCTCTCAGTGAGCTACAAACCACATGAGGTCCAAACTGCAACTAAAAACTTCTCCCAGCAAACACCCAGATAAATTGAAACCAGAATACCTTTCTAAACTCCACCCATCTCCATGATGACATAACCTACTGTGAGCTGCTCTTGAACTGACCTTTAACATATAAACATACAAATTAGGAGCAGGAGTAGACCACTCGGTCCCTCAAGCTGGCTCTGCCATTCAATAAGATCATGGCTGATCAGATTGTAACCTCAGCTCCACATTCTCAACTACTCCCTACCTTTCACCCCCTTGCATCTACCTCTGCCTTCAAAATGTTGAAAGACTCTCTGCTTCCCCATCTTTTGAGAAAGAGAGTTCCAAAGACTCACAACCCTCTGAGAGAAAAAAATTCTCCTCATCTCAGTCTTAAATGAGCAACCCCTCATCTTCAAACAGTGACCCTTAGTTCTAGATTCTCCCACAAGGCGAATCATCCTTTCCATATCCACCCTGTCAAGACCCCTCAATTTAACTCTAAGTCCCAAAACAAAAACATCTCTCTGGACTGCCATTCTTGCAAGCCTAGCAGACAAAATGACAGTTAGGCAGATCTGCACTGTAAACAGATTAAAACCTTAATTTCATCACTTACTGAGGAGGGTGAGGTTTAATCAGTTTGAATCTTGAGAGGAATAGAAGCTTGAAGATTCAAAAACAAAAAGTGGAGAGGGTACAGGCTCATCATGTTCCCTCCAGGGGATAGGAAGGAGTAACAAACCCGAGAACCATGGATGACCAGAGATATTCAGGATACAATGAGAAGGAAACAAGAGGATTTTAGCAGGTACAAGGGAAGCAAATCAGCGGAGGCATTAGTGGAGTACAGAAAATGCAGGTGGAGCTTAAGAAAGGAATTAGGAGAGCAAAGAGGGGATATGAGAAAGCTCTGGCTGGTAAAAGTAGGGAAAATCCCAAGATATTCTATAACTATATTAATGGGAAGAGGATAACCAGGGAAGGAGTAGGGCGCATTAGGGACCAAGGGGGCAATCTATGGGTGGAGGCAGAGGACATCAGTAGAGTGTTGAACAAATACTTCACATCCGTCTTCACCCAAGAGAATGAGAATGAAGGTATGGAACTTGGGGAGAGAGACTGTGAGGTTCTTGAGCAAATTGATATAAGGAGTGACAAGGTATTGGAGGTGTTGGCAGGCTTAAAAGTGGACAAATCTCCAGGTCCGGATGATTTGTGTCCCAGACTGCTAAGGGAGAAAATCGCAGGGGCTCTGACCCAAATTTTTAATTCCTCTCTGGCCACGGGGGAGGTGCCAGAGGACTGGAGAACAGCTAGTGTGGTTCAACTATTTAAGAAGGGTCGTAGACATAAGCCAGGGAACTACAGGCCAGTGAGTCTCACGTCAGTGGTAGGGAAACTATTGGAGAAATTTCTGATGGAGAGAATCTACCTCCACTTGGAGAGGCAAGGTTTGATCAAGGATAGTCAGCATGGCTTTGACAGATGGAAGTCATGCCTAACAAATTTGATTGAATTTTTTGAGGAGGTGAGCAGGTGTGTAGATGAGGGTAGTGCAGTTGATGTAGTTTATATGGATTTCAGCAAAGCCTTTGACAAGGTCCCACATGGGAGACTTATAAAGAAGGCTAATGCACATGGAGTACAAGGTAATTTATTAAGGTGGATTCAAAATTGGCTTAGTTGTAGGAGACAGAGGGTGATGACAGAAGGATGCTTTAATGACTGGAAGCCAGTGTCCAGTGGCGTACCACAGGGATCTGTGCTGGGTCCCCTATTATTTGTCATTTATATAAACGACATAGATGACTATGTGGGGGGTAGGATTAATAAGTTCGTGGATGACACAAAGATTGGCCGGCTAGTTAACAGTGAGGTTGAGTGTCTTGGGCTACAGGAAGATATAGGCGGTATGGTCAAATAGGCAGATAAGCAGCAGATGGAATTTAACCCTGAAAAGTGTGAGGTGATACACTTTGGAAGGAGTAATTTGACAAGGAAGTATTCAACAAATGGGAAGTTCTGAGGAACAAAGGGACCTTGGCGTGTGTGTCCATAGATCTCTGAATGCGGAAGGGCACGTTAGTGGGGTGGTGAAAAAGGCATAAGGGACACTTGCCTTTATCAGTCGAGGGTCAAGTGCTGGTAAATGGGATTAGGTAGGTAGGTCAGGTGTTTCTCACGTGTCGGTGCAGACTCGATGGGCCGAAGGTGCTCTTCTGCACTGTGAGATTCTGTGAAAAAGTACTGGTAAAACTCAGCAGGTCTGATAGCATCTGTGGAGAGAAAGACAGTTAGTGTATGGACACGAAATTTTAACTCTGTCTTTCTCTGTACAGATGCTGTCAGACCTGCTGAGTATTTCCAGCATTTTTTCTTTTTGTTTCAGATTTCCAGCATCTGCAGTATTTTGCCTTCATCAGAGGTTATTGGAGATTGCCTAGTTTAAAGCTAGTGGGAGACTCTACAGTGCGCCTCACAGTATCTTATTGCAAAAGAAAGTATTCAGCTGAATTATCTTGAAGCTTAACCAAGTAAACCTGCTGTTTTATAGCTCTCTCTATTCTATTCTGACTTTTTAACCTAGAGCCTAAAATTTTATTTCTAAAACAAAAGTTATAGTCTAAAACACATGCATCATGAACTAGATGTTCACAACAATATGGCTAGTCTAGTTCAGTTTTGGTCAGTGGTAACCCCAAGTATGTTGATACTGGGGAATTCAGTGATGGTAATGTTGATCATCAGGGGGAGATGGTTGGGACTCACGGCGATGGGTTGCTGGTGAGGGGGGTCTGATGCAAGGGCAGGGAGATTTCTCTCAGCACCCAGCCAGTCTAGCAACTACAGCCAGTTGGTTTAACATCAACAATTGGTAAAGCTTTAGAAACAACAATCAGGGAAAAATCAACAGGCACATGGAGAAGTTTGAGTTAGCACTACACCACACTTGGACTTCAGCAAGGCTTTTGATAAGGACCCGCATGGGAGACTGATAACGAAGGTAAGGGCCCATGGGATCCAAGGCAATTTGGCAAATTGGATCCAGAATTGGCTGAGTGGCAGGAAGCATAGGGTGATGGTCAAGGGGTGTTTTTGTGACTGGATGCCTGTGTCCAGTGGGGTTTCACAGGGATCGGTGTTGGGTCCCTTGTTGTTTGTGGTATATATAAATGATTTAGACTTGAATATAGGAGGGTTGATCAGTAAATTCACGGAAGACACGAAAGTTGGTGGGGTGGTAAATAGTGAGGAGGAGGATAGCTTTAGATTACAAGAGGATATAGATGAGCTGGTCAGATGGGCTGATCAGTGGCAAATGGAATTTAATCTGAATAAGTGTGAGGTAATGCACTTGGGCAGGACAAACAAGGCACGGGAATACCCAATGAATGGTAGCACCCTGGGGAGTACCGAGGATCAGAGGGGTCTTGGTGTACATGTCCACCGGTCCCTTAAGGTAGCGGGACAGGTAGATAAGGTGGTTAAGAAGGCATAAGGGATACTTGCCTTTATTAGCCGAGGCATAGAATATAAGAGCAGGGAGGTTATGCTGGAACTGTATAAAACACTGGTTAGGCCACAGCTAGAGTATTGCATGCAGTTCTGGAATCCACATTATAGGAAGGATGTGATTGCACGAGAGAGTGTGCAGAGGAGATTTACCAGGATGTTGCCTGGGCTGGAGAGTTTTAGTTAAGAGGAGAGATTGGATAGACTGGGGTTATTGTCCCTGGAGCAGGGGAGATTGAGGGGGGGATATGATTGAGGTGTATAAAATTATGAGGGGTATTGATAGGGTAGACAGGAAGGAACTTTTCCCATTGGTGGAGAGATCAATAACCAAGGGGCATAGATTTAAGGTAAGGGGCAGGAGGTTTAGAGAGGATGTGAGGAAGAATTTTTTCACCCAGAGGGTGGTGGGAATCTGGAACTCTCTGCCTGAAAGGGTGGTAGAGGCAGAAACCCTCATAACATTTAAGAAGTATTTGGATGTGCACCTGCAATGCCATGGTATACAAGGCTATGGGCCTAGTGCTGGAAAATGGGATTAGAATAGTTAGGTACTTGTTTGACCGGCGCAGACTCGATGGGCTGAAGGGCCTTTTTCTGTGCTGTAGACCTCTATGACCACCTCATAGAGGCCCAGAATGGTAATGTCACTGAACTAATAATCCAAAAGCCCAAACTAATGCTCTGGGGACAGGGTTCAAATCCCAGCATGGCAGCTGGTGGTAAATTCAATTAATTAGTAAATCTGGAATTAAAAGCTTGTCTCAGTCATGGTGACCATGAAACGATCATTGATTGTCGCAAAAACCCATTTGGTTCATTAAAGTTCTTTAGGGAAGGAAATCTGTTGTCCTTAACTGGTCTGGCCTACATGTGACTGCAGACCCATGTAATGTGGTTGCCTCTTAACTAACCTCTGAAATAGCCTAGCAAGCCTCTCAGTTCAAGGGTAATTAGAGGTGGGCAACAAATGCTGGCCTTGCCACTGATGTCCACATCCCATGAAAGAAAGAAAAAAAAGTTATGAAAGTTTTGATACAGTGGATGGAGAGATAATGTTTCCTCTTGTGGAAAAGAGCATAACTAGAGGCCATCAATAAGATGGTCACCAAGAAGTCCAATAGGGAGCTCGAAAGAAACTTTTTACCCAGGGTGACAAGAAACCACTCGCTACCAGAGTGGTTAAAGCAAAAAGCATAAATACATTTAATGGGAAGCTAGAACAAGCAGATGAGGGAAAAGAGAATAGATGGTTATGATGATAGATTTAGATGAGGAAAGATGTAAGTAGGCTTAAATGGAGCACAAATACCTGCGTGGACTAGTTGGACTGAATGGCCTGTTTCTGTGCCGTACATCCTCTGTAATCCTGTGTAAGTTACGTAGGGGATAGTGCAAGAAGGTTGGGTTGAGGTGGAGGATCAGCCATGATCTTATGAATGGCAGTGCAGGCTCAAAGGCCTAGTACTGATCCTATTTCTTATCTCTAGATGTGTGGAGGAGTATGATACAGGTAGAATGTTTTAACAGAGCCATTAGAAGTTTTAGGTTTTGATTAGATTCTTTGGGAAGTGAGAAAAGAAAGGAGGAAACACCTTCTTAAAATTTGATGTGCAAGGTCAAAGGTTAAGCAATATATGTGTAGGGCCCTGTTAAATTTTCTGCTCCTTTCATGTCACTGAGCTTCTTAAAGGCAGCTTCATTGACAGAGTTTCAATTGTACAGAGAATGAGGCCAAAAACAGAAGAAACCAATCTTGATTTATTCTAGCTTTTACCACATGAATTAGTTGAACATTGTATTGGGACAATAAAAGTACAAACTGTTACAAAGTTGAATTGATTTGCCTCATTTCTCACCTGCTCTTGTTACTTCCATTCCAACAGTCATTCTGCTCAACTACACCTGCTGAGCTGTTATCACTGCACAAGCTGTATGGGAGGGTCGACCAAAACTTCTTTGCCTTCTTAAGTTTTTCTTTTACATCTGTTACCTAAGTTATAAATAAGAACCCACATTAAAAAATAAGATTGATCTGGTTTTATACAAACCCATTCAATAAAATGGAGCAAACACAGTTAATAGGTGCATGTTCTTCATGGCCTTAGCACGTGTGCTTCGTGAATCATAAATTCTGAACACATCATCTAGTTCAGGAATACCAACAGGGAATCACTACAGTTAGCTGCCTAAATAGACAACATGGTCAATTTCTCTCTCAGGATGGGCAAATTATCTCCTCTTGGGCAGCAGAACATGTGGCTAATTGGTAGAACAGTATTTAGTTATGTGCCAGGATCTCAAATACACCTTGTGGAGAGAAGCTGAGAAAATAAGGTGATGGATGTCACCACTGGGGAATGTAATATTTTGACTGACTGGACATATCAATATTATAAAGCACGCCGAGAGTATTTCTTGCTTTGATGCCTAGTAAAGCTACCTCTATGTCACTCCAACAACGTACATTAACCCAACCTCGGTCCTACTGCTATACTGCACCAGGTTGGCATCTCAGATTTTTACTTATTCTATTGCTGCGCCTGCAGTAAGATGGTCAGCTGAGCAGGAAATTCATAGAGTATTTTACAGAACAGAAGGAGGCTATTTAGTCTATCAAACCTATGCTGGCCTTTTATTAGCTATCCAGCCATCCCATTCGCCTGCAAGTTTATTTGCTTCAGGTGCCAATTCAATTTTCTTTTGAAATCATTAATCATATACAATTCCATACCCACTTAAGACTGCGAGCTCCAGATCATTACCACTTGCTCAATAAAATAATTCTCATACTTCCTCTGTATCTTTTGCCTAAAACCTTAAATCAATGCCCCCAAGAATTGTACCATCAACTAACAGGAAAAGCATTTTTTTATTTAGCTTATCAAAACCTGTCATTATCTTCTACACCCCGATCAAATCTCTCCTCAACCTCTTTTCACCAATCCCAGTTTCTTCAACCTAACTGAAGTCCTTCATCCCTCGAACCACTCTAATAAATCTTCTCTGCACCCTCTCAAGGACTACCTAAGTGTGGTAACTAGAACTGGAATCCAGTTGTGGCCTAGCTAAAGCTTTATAAAGTTTTAGCATAACTTGCCTGCTATTGTACTCTAAACACCTCTGTTTATGATGAAGATCCTATATGCTTTGCTAACTACTCTCTCAATATGTCCTGCGACTTTTGAAGATTGATTCATATGGACTTCCAGGTCTCCCTGTCACTGCACACTCTTTAGAACTGTACAATTAAGTCTATAGTGCCTCTCTCTATCCCTTCTTACAAAATGCATTACCTCCCATTTCTCTGTACTAAATTCAATCTGCCACTTAACTTTCCATTCTGTTGCAGTTGATTGGCTTCACTCTCGTTGTTTGTCACACGTCCAAATTTGGTATCATCGGCAAATTTTGAAATTCTACTCTGTATTCCAAAGTCCATGCGAGATATATATATATATATATATACACACACATCAACAAAGCAGTGATCCTAGCACTGACCCGTGGGCCACAACATTGTCTACCATCCACCAGTCTAAAAAATAACCATTTACTTTAACTTGCTGTTTTCTGTCCTTATAAACATACGAACTAGGAGCAGGAGTGGGTCATTCAGCCCCTTGAGCCTGCTCTGCCATTTAATAAGATCATGGTTGATCTGATAGTAATCTGGAATCTGCATTCCACCTACCCCCAATAACTTATCACTCCCTTGCTTACCAAGAATCTATCCACATCTGCCTTAAATAGAGCCAATAGTCTGCTTCCACCACCTTTTCAGGAAGAGAGTTCCAAAGACTCACGACCCTCTGAGTGAAAATATTTCGCCACATCTCTGTTTTAAATGGGCTATCCCTTATTTTTAAACAGAGACCCCTAGTTCAAGATTCTCCCACAAGAGGAAACATCCTCTCCACATCCACCCTGTCAAGGCCCCTCAGGAACTTATATGTTTCAATCGAGTTGCCTCTTACTCTTCTAAACTCCAGTAGATATAAGCCTATTTTCTCCAACCTTTCCTCATAAGACAACGCACCCATTCCAAGCATTAGTCTGGTAAATGTTCTCTGAATTGCTTCCAACACATTTACATCCTTCCTTAAACAATGTGACCAATACTGTACACAGTACTCCAAATGTGGTCTCACCAATGCCCTGTACAACTGAAGCATAACCTCCTTACTTTTGTATTCAATTCCCCTTGCAATAAATGAGAACATTCTATTCACTTTCCTAATTGCTTGCTATACTTGCATACTAGCCTTTTGTGACATGCACCAGGACACCCAGATTCCTGTGCACCTCTGTGCCCTGCAATCTCTCATCATTTAGATAATATGCTTCTCTTTTATTCTTCCTGCCAAAATGACCAATTTCACATTTTCCCACATTAAACTCCATCTACTAGATCTTTGCCCACTCACTTAACCTATCTATATCTGTTTGTAGTCCCCTTATGTCCTCTTCACAACTTACTTTCCTACCTGTCTTTGTGTCATCAGCAAATTTGACAACCATCCCTTTAATCCCTTTATCCAAATCATTTATATAAATTGTAAACGGTTGAGGCCCAGCACTGATCCCTGTGGCACACCACTTGTTGCATCTTGCCAACCTGAACAAGACCCATTTATGCCCACTCTGCTTCCTGTTAGCCAGCCAATCTTCTATCCATGCCAATATGTAACCCCCTATATCGTGAGCTTTTATTTTCTGCAATAACCTTTGATGTAGCACTTCATCAAAAGCTTTCTGGAAATCTAAGTACAATGTCATGACTCTGACTCACTGGGATAGTGCACTGCAAAATGAAGTCCCACTGCTCCCTGAACCACAACAAATGTGAAAAAGTTTGATCAAACCACCAGATTGCCCCAATTCAACCTAACTGTTTAATTTAGGCTATCAGAGTACGAGCACCAGGTTTGTAAACATAATATGTAAATAACTATTTATTGAACAAACTGTTGTTAACTAGTGACAAAAGAAAGAACTGCTAATTTCTAACTCTATAACCTAAACTCTACCCCTTAAATCCCTATACACATATATACAAGACATAAGACACAAAAAATGGATTTTAAGGGGGGGATAAAATAGTTCAATAGTATCAATTCCAAAGTACAGGATTTGATGGGCTGATTTTGATCAATGTCTTCCAAATTCCTTTCAGTTCTTGTTGATGACACGAGGTAGTCTTCCAGTATTTAATTCACTGGTTGAGCACTTGCATTTCAATGTCTCGAATGGTGATTTTCCCCATTGCCTCTTGACAAGGGTTTTCAGAGAGAGCAGGTTTTAAAGATATAAGAAGAAAAAGCCAGCTAACTATTATTGTGGAATTACTGGAGTCTTCCACACACAGGAGAAAGAGATTTTAGGTCTTATTCCTTTCGGTCTAGGAGATATTCAGCTGCACTGCTCTCACACAAATCCTGGTCACCTGGTCAGGAGTCAATTAAAATGTTGCCAGGCAGCTGCCTTGGTCCAGGACTCTTTTCTGGCACCATCCTGTCTTTCATGGCACACTCTGTTCCAGGACTGTAATATTGTATATATCTCTTGTTCCAGTGGACATGTGATTCAGCCTGCAGCCATTGTAATTTTAATCACCAGTCCAACAGGAAATAAAAAGATGTGTTCTTTACAACAGTCCAACAGGAATAAAAAGATATGTTCCTTCCATGCCTCCATCCTTAAAAGAGATGAAACACCATTTCAAAAATGTATTTCATCTCAAGGTATGTGACACATGGACAACAAAACACAAGACTTACTTCCTTTCATCTTTCCTCCCCCTTGTACAATCTTATGCAATCTTCAGCATTCCTTACCCCTTCAACTTGTTTTAGTATTTTACACCTGGGACAATGCACCCGCAATCACATTATCTTTCCCAGCAATGTGAAAATCTTTACATTGAATGGTTGAAACAATAGACTCCATCTAAACAGTCTCGTATTTCAAATTTTAAACTTTTCAACGAAAGCCAGCGGATTATGGTCAGTGTAGGTTAGGTGTTTCTTTGTTATCATGTCCGACATAAACTTCAAAGTGTTGACGAGACAACAACAATGCTACAGTTTCTTCTTCTACTGTAGAGTACTTCTGCTGATATTGATTTAGTTTCTTGGAAAAGTTCCCTACTGGCTTCTCTATCCCTAATTGATCATCTTGTAATATGACTGCACCTACCCTCAAGTTGCAAGCATCAGTTGCCATTTTAAAAGGTTTGATAAAGTCAGGGGTGGACAACACTGGTTCATTTATTAAGTTGCCTTCAGTTTTTCAAAAGCTGCTTCGCGTTCTGCTGACAATACCACTTATGCCGATTTTCTTAACAAAGTGGTGAGAGGTACAGCTATTGTGCTGAAATTAGGCACAAACTTCCTATAAAATCCATACATTCCCAAAAATCTCAGGATTTCTCATTTAGTTTTAGGAATGGGAGATTCTATTAGTGTTCACTTTTGCTGTTCTTGGCATAACTTGCCCTTATTCTACAATGTGACCTAGATAAGTTACTCTTGCTTTTGCAAATTCACTTTTGGCCAGATTTATGACTAAGCCAGCCAACTGCAATTGCTTAAACAGGTCCTGTAATTGCTTTACATGGTCTTCCCATGTATTATTATATATTACGACAACATCTAGATAAACCACACAGTTATATACTTCAGCTACGACTTGATTGATAAGTCACTGGAATGTAGCTGGGACGTTTTAAAAACCCAAACGTCATGACTAGACATTGATACAACCCACTTGGTGTAACAAAGGTGGATGTTTCTTTAGGCTTTGATGTTAATGGCACTTGCCAGTACCCCTTCAATAGATCGATTTTAGAAAAAAATGAGGCACTGCCTCATTCACATTTCCCTATACTTGCTAAGTAACCTTATTAGATCTTTCCTTGGTCCTTTCTCTAAATATGAGAGAACAGTGTCTGTCTCAGTATTGTTATATGGGTGGTCGAATTGTAGGAGGTTCCCTTTGGGCACTGTCTACTTCACCTTCTATCATCCTCCACCACTCCTACCTCCTGGCTCACTTGCTCTGCCTTATCATCTTCACGGCTTGATATTACTTCAACATTTTTATGTGACATAACCATTTCTTCTTCCAATGCTCAGATACATCACTTTACTAACTCCCCTAACTATCTTATAGGGGCCACTGAATTTCGCTTTCAGAGGTTCACCCTGCAAAGGCAACAATAGCAATTTTGCCTCCTGCTTGGAACGTTCTAGTTGTAGCAGTTCTAGTTGTAGCATGCTTGTCTGCCCATTCTTTCTTTTTGGCTTGGGAAATTTATAAGTGTTCTTGTGCTACTTCAGATGCTCCTGTGAGTCTTTCTAGAAACATGGATACTTAATCCAACATGGAGGATTCGTCTTTTTGCTGTAGGAACTTTTCCTTAATCACTTTTATTGGACCTCTTATTTCATTACCATAGATCAATTCAAATGGACTAAATTCAGTAGATTCATTCGGAGAATCTCTGGTAGCTAACAGTAAGAAATCTAATCCTTTGTCCCAATCCTTTGGGTATTCATGGCAATAGGTCTTAATCATGGTTTTGAGAGTCTCATGGTATCTCTCTCTAAAACTACGTGTCTTTGGGTGATAGGCGGTAGACTTTAGTTGTTTGATACCCAAATTGCTGATTATGTCCTGGAAAATTTTAGACATGGAGTTAGAACTTTGGTCAGATTGTATTTTAATTGGTAGGCCATAACGAGTGAAAAACTGAGTTAACTTTTCCACTACCACCTTAGCTGTAATTGTCCTTAAAGGAATAGCTTCTGGAAATTGGGTTGTCATATCCATGATTGTAAGGATATACTGATGTCCTGCTTTTGTTTTGGGTAATGGTTCTACACAATCTACTAGTACCAGACTGAATGGTTCTTTAAAAACTGGTATTGGTATTAAAGGTGCTGGTTTGATTACATGTTGAGGTTTACCTACTACCTGACATGTATGACACATTTTACAAAATTGCATTATGTCCTTAAGAAGTCTTCGCCAGGTAAAATGACTGTTCATTGATGCTTCGGTTTTCTGTATTCCTACATGTCCTGCCATAGGGATTTCATGTGCTACTCACAATATCTCCTTATGATATTTGGGCGATACCACTGCCTGATGAACAACCATTCATTCCTCATCCACAGGTCTGTGAGGATGTCTCCACTTCCGCATCAGAACTCCGTTTTTAAGGTAATAACACTCCAAAACGCCTTCAGCCTCAGCTTCAGTGTGAGCTGACTATGCTAACTTATTTAACTCTGGATCTGCTCTCTGAGCCTCAATTAATGAAGACCTGCCAAACGCTTCTTTTGAATTATCCTCATCCTTGAAGAAAGTTTTGGTTACTCTAACATCTGTTCGTGGTATTACTTTGACCTCTGGTGATGGACTTTGTTTAGCCATTGCTCTGGCTACCACACATGGTGGAAAAATACCAGGAACTTGTTCTTGTAACTGCTCCGTCTCTTTAGCCTGTCTCAGACTTTCCGTAATTACAAGCGAAGGGATAACCTTCACTCCTGTCAAATCATTCCCCAGGAGTAAATCAACTCCATCCACAGGTAATTTCTTAACTACTCCTCCAACCACAGACCCAGACAACAAATCACACTCCAATTGTACTTTGTACAGCGGAACCGGGATATACTCTCCACTTATCCCGTTTACCAATACTTTAGCTTTCACTGAACTCTCTGGTGGGAAAACTAGGTCCTTCTCCAGCGAAAGTATTTGAGTAGCTCCTGTGTCCCTTAATATAGTTATGGGTTTTTCCTTTAGACAAAAACCCTTTATATCTTTCATTTACCTTATTTACTTCATCTGCATTCACAGCAGTGTTTACCTCCTGGTGCTTATTTGTAGTTAAAGCTACAATTTGATCCGTGGCATTTTCTTTTTGAGTTAAAAACAAAAAAACTGCGGATGCTGGAAATCCAAAACAAAAACAGAATTACCTGGAAAAACTCAGCAGGTCTGGCAGCATCGGCGGAGAAGAAAAGAGTTGACGTTTCGAGTCCTCATGACCCTTCGACAGAACTGTTCTGTCGAAGGGTCATGAGGACTCGAAACGTCAACTCTTTTCTTCTCCGCCGATGCTGCCAGACCTGCTGAGTTTTTCCAGGTAATTCTGTTTTTGTTTTCTTTTTGAGTTCCTTTTTCGGACTCACTCTTATGAATTCCAATAAGTCCCATGGGGCTTCCCTCGCAACTTCCAGCATTCTGAATGAATGCGCTCCACTTTATTACAATGCAAACACTTAGGCCTTCGAGTTTCACCTCCACCCTCAGAACCTTCCTTCCTGATCTGGAGAGGAGATATATTCCCAGCTATCCTTTCTTTATTCTGGTTACTTGCCTCCCTTTCACTCTCCCACTTTCCATCCTTTTCAAGTTTATGGGGGTGATGGAAAAAAGGTTTAGTTTTATGTATCAGCTCAATCTTCAGCCATTACTGCTGCCTGTCTGGCAGTTACAACCCTTTGGTCTTCAAATGGGTTCTTATCACAGAAGGTAGGGAGTTTTTTAATTTTTCCAAGAGAATGGTCTCTCTGAGAACTTCATAGGTTGTTTCAACTTCTAATGCTCGTATCCACCTGTCAAAACTATTTTGCCTTATCCTTTCAAATTCAATGTAAGTTTACCCAGGCTGTTTCCTTAAATTTCAAAACTTTTGTCTGTATGCTTCAGAGGCCAAATCATATGCATTCAAAATGGCCTTTTTCACCACATCATATTCCCTAGAAACCTCTTCTGATAGTGAAGTGTACATTTCCTGTGCTCTATCTGTTAATTTGCTCTGCATGGCCAGTTCATCTGTTTAGCTATCTTCTCAAATGAAATAAAGAGTGCTTCAACATCCCTTTTCTCAAATTTTGGAAGAGCTTGTAGAATGTAAACATCTCCCCACTGGGTTCTAATCTGGAAATAAGTCCTGCCTCACCTACTGATGTCTCTTTTTTAACTATCAGCATTTTAAGTTGGAATTCTATCTCTTCTCTTTTCTCCTTTTCTACCTTCACCATTTCTAACTCCCTTTGAAATGCCCTTTCTCTTTCCTTTTCTGCTGCCTCTAGTTTCATTTTTTTTTATTTGCAACTGAATTTGAACCCATTCCAATGAACCACCCGGTGGAGAACTCGGTTTCTCAGGTATCCCTTTCAATTTCAAATGCTGTGCCATCTCCTCGATTATCTCTGCCTTCCTAGCTTTGGCAAACAATCCTACTCTTAATTTACTTGCCAATTCGATTAATCTGGCTTTTGGGATGCCTTGTAAAATTGTCAAGGACATCTCTTCCACTTGTAGGAAAGTTTTAGCAGTTTCCAGTACCATCTTAGTTTTGACAGTACAAACCTGGTGTTTCCTTTTAGCTTTTATTACTTACTGAATCAACACCCAAATCGTCCTTGTCTTTTGTTTCAAAATATCCCAGGCACGAGCCACAAACTTTGTAACGACACATTGAGGATAGTGTACTGCAATATCAAGCCCCACTGCTCCCTGAGCCATGACAAATGTGAAAACGTTTGATCAAATCTCCCAGATTGCTCCAATTGTACCTAACTGTTTAATTTAGGTTAACAGAATATGAGCACTAAGTTTGTAAACTTAATAAGTAAATAACTGTTTATTGTACAAACTGTCATTCACCAGTGGCAGAAAAAAGAAATATAAACTGCTTATTTCTAACTCTATAACCTAAACACTATCCTTTCTTAAATCACTATACAAACACATACAAGACACATAAGACACACAAAAGCATGGATTTTAAAGGTGGGATGAAGCAGTTCAATAGCACTAATTCCGGAGTACAGGATTTGATGGGTTAATTTTGATTGATGTCGTCCAAATTCCATTCAATTCTTGTTGATGACACAAGGTGGTCTTCCAGCACTTTCAGTATTTAGTTTACTGGTTGAGCGCTTGCCTTTCAATGTTTCTAGCAGTGATTTTCCCCTTTGCCTCTTGACAAGGGTTTTCAAAGAGAGAGAGAGAGAGAGCAGGTTATAGAGATATGAGAAGAAAAGGCCAGCTTGTTATTATTGTGGAAATACTGGAATCTTCCACACACAGGAGAAAGAGGCTTTAAGTTTTGTTCCTTTCAGGCTAGGAGATATTCAGCTGCACTGCTCTCACATAAAATCTGGTCACCTGGTCAGGAGCCAATTAAAATATAGTTGCCAGGCAGTTCCCTTGGTCCAGGACTCCTTTCCGGTACCATCCTGTATTTCATGGCACACTCTGTTCCAGGACTGCAACTTTATATATATCTCTCATCCTGTTCCAGTGGACATGTCTTTCAACCTGCAGCCATTGTAATTTTAATCACCAGTCCACCAGAAATAAAAAGATATGTTCCTTACAACAGTAGATCCACAACACATGTTACTTCCTCAAAGAACTCCCATAAGTTGGTTAAGCATGATTTCCCTTTTACAAAACCATGTTGACTCTGCCTGATGACCTTGAGCTTGTTCAAGTGCCCTGCTATAATTTCTTTAATAATAGTTTCTAACATTTTCCCAATGACAGTTAAGCTAACTGGCCAGTAGTTTCCCGCTTTCTGTCTCTCTCCATTTTAGAATAATGGAGTTATATTTGCCATCTTCCAACCTAACAGGACCTTCCCCAAATCTAGGGAGTTTTGGAAAATTAAGACTAATGCATCAACTATCTCACTGGACACTTCTTACAAGGCCCTAGGCTGAAGTCCATCAGGACCTGGGCTCTTGTCAGCTCGCAATTCCAACAATTTACTCACTTCTCTGGTGACTGTTATTTTCCTGACTTCCTTCCCACTTCCCTTTCCTGGTTTATAGCTGCCTCTGGGATGTTACTCGTATCCTCTATGATGAAAACTGATGTTTAATTCATCAGCCATCTCCTTGTTTTCCATTATCAATTCTCCAGACTCATTTTCTATAGGATCAACATTTACTTTGTTAACTCTTTTCTTTTTTAAATATTTATAAAAACTCTTACCATCTATTTTTATATTTCTGGCTAGCTTTCTCGTACACTTTAATTTTTCCCTCCTTATTAGTATTTTAGTCATTCTTTGCTGTTCCTTAAATTCTGTCCAATCCCCTTGCCTTCCACTTATCTTTGCACAATTTTATGGTTTTTCTTTAACTTTGATACTATCTTTAACCTTTCCAGTTAACCGCGGATAGTGTGTCCATCCCTTGGACTTTTTCTTACTTGTTGGAATGTATCTATTGTCTTGAAAACATAATAATTCTTATAATATTATTGTGATTTGTGGTATTGTGTAATGAGAAAAGAATAATTAGCAATCTAGTTGTGCGCCATATATGACAGAATTCTTCATCAAGATAGAGAGTGACGTAGTTGATTCTGAGACTTGGTTCCTGAATCTTAATATAAAGGAAACTACGATGGTATGAAGCGTGAGTTGGCTATGATTGGGAAACGTTACTTAAAGGTATGACGGTAGATAGGCAATGGCAAACTTTCAAAGAGCACATGGGTGAACTGCAATAATAGTTTATTCCTGCCTGGTGCAAAAGTAAAGCAGGGAAGGTGGCCAAACCATGGCTTACAAGGGAAATTAGAGACAGTATTAGATCCAAGGAAGAGGCATACAAACTGGCCAGAAAAAAACAGACCTGAGGATTGGGAGCAGTTTAGAATTCAGCAAAGGAGGACCAAGGGATTGATTAAGAAGAGGAAAATAGAGTACGAGAGTAAGCTTGTGGGCAACATAAAAACTGACTGTAGAAGTTTCTATAGGTATGTGAAGAGAAAAAGATTGGTGAAGACAAATGTAGGTCCTTTATAGTCAGAAACAGGGGAATTTATAATGCGGAACAAAGAAATGGCTGACCAACTAAATATATACTTTGGTTCTGTCTTCACAAAGGAGGACACTAATAACAAACCAGAAAGGTTGTGGAACACAGGATTTAGTGAGAGGGAGGAACTGAAAGAAATCAGTATTAGTAGGGAAATGATGTTGGGGAAATTGATGGGATTGAAGGCTGATAAATCCTTGGGGCCTGATAATCTACATCCCAGAGTACTTAAGGAAGTGGCCCTAGAAATTTGGACTTTCAGAAGGCTTTCGACAAAGTCCCACATAAGAGATTGGTGTGTAAAATTAAAGCGCTTGGGATTGGGGGTAGTGTATTGAGATGGATAGAAAACTGGCTGACAGACAGGAAACAAAGAGTAGGAATAAACGGGTCTTTTTCCAAACGGCAGGCAGTGACGAGTGGGCTACCGCATGGATTGGTGCTGGAACCCCAGTTATTCACAATATATATTAATGATTTAGATGAGGGAGCTAAATATAATATCTCCAAATTTGCAGATGGCACAAAGCTGGGTGCGAGGGTGAGCTATGAGGAGGATGCAGAGATGATTTGGATTTGGACAAGCTGAGTGAGTGGGCAAATACATGGCAGTTGCAGTATAATGTGGATAAATGTGAGGTTATCCACTTTGGTAGCAAAAACAGGAAGTCAGATTATTATCTGAATGGCTATAAATTGAGAGAGGGGAATATGCAATGAGACCTGGGTGTCCTTGTACACCAGTCGCTGAAGGTAAGCATGCAGATGCAGCAGGCGGTAAAGAAGGCAAATGGTATGTTGGCCTTCATAGCCAAAGGATTCGAGTACAGGAACAGGAATTCTTGCTGCAATTGTATAGGGCCTTGGTGAGACCACACCTGGAATATTGTGTGCAGTTTTGGTCTCCTTATCTGAGGAAGGATGTTTTTGCTATAGAGGGAGTGCAGCGAAGGTTTACCAGACTGATTCCTGGGATGGTGGGACTGACATATGAGGAGAGATTGAGAAGATTAGGATTATACTCGCTGGGGTTCAGAAGAATGAGGGGGGGATCTCATAGAAACCTATAAAATTCTAATAGGAATAGACAGGGTAGATGCAGGAAGGATGTTCCCGATGGTGGGGGAGTCCAGAATCAGGGGTCACAGTCTAAGGATATGGGGTAGACAATTTAGGACTGAGATGAGGAGAAATTTCTTCACCCAGAGAGTGGTGAGCCTGTGGAATTCACCACTACAGAAAGTAGTTGAGGCCAAAACATTATATGTTTCAAGAAGGAGTTGGATATAGCTGTTAGGGTGAAAGGGATCAAAGGGTATGGGGAGAAAGCAGGAGCAGGCTATTGATTTGGATGATCAGCCATGATCATAATGAATGGCGGAGCATGCTCGAAGGGCCGAATGGCCTACTCCTGCTCCAAATTTCTACGTATGTTTCTATGTAAAAGTAGGTTAATAGTGGGGTTTGTATTCTGTGTGTGGTTTGAAATGTTAAATACAAAAATATGGCTGAAATCTTAGAATGTGAGGTGAGGAGAATTTGCATTTTTAGTAAATCAGGGCAGTTTGAATTTCAAAGAGATGGTAGGATGTTTCCAGCTAGCCAGAGAAGCTAGGCCAAGCAGTGAGTTTACTTTTTCCCAAAGATTATTGATAATATTAGCACCATGAAACGATTTATATTATGAGAAAGGTAAAGTTCCAAAGACATACGGGAACAATGGAATTTACATTAAAGGGAGAAACATGTATAAAGGAGAGTGAAGCTGTGTGTCAGGGAAGGCATTGTAAGATGTAACAGAAGTGTGAGAAAGCTCCAGTACTTGTGCATTAAGCCTACTGGCTACAGAAACTGAAGCTGAGAAAAGCGACTTTGATGTGTTGACTTGCCTGGATCTCTTTAAAATCTATTTTTTTACCGTTCCCTTAACAGGGATGTAACTGGAAGCCAGATTAAATCGGGGTTTTAGGAGTTATTACAGTCATAACTTGTCGACCTATGTATATGCTTGAGATCTTTTCTTTTGTTAATAAATGTTTAATTTAACTTTAAAAACAATCACTGAAGTCTTAGTGGACTTATTACTTCTGAATTCAGGGCACACATCTTGAAATAAAATAAATTGCAAAACCATTGTGATAGTGTGATCAAGTTTCCCTTGTGGATTTGACCTGCCTGGCACACATCATCTGCCACGTCATAACAAATTGGGGGCTCGTCCAGAATTTTTGAAATTTCTTGTTTGGTTTGGAGTTGGTGAACCTTAATGTTATGAATACGAGAAGCACTTTGAATTCAGGAGTTGGTGTGAGGGATTTTTAAAGTGGTGAGACTGCAAAAATGGCTGTATCCACGTATGCATGACTAAAACGTTTTTGGAGGTAGAAGATATAACTCTGATTGGGTTACAAAAAGCATCTAATGGTAAATTAGCAGAACTGGCAGATAAGTTGCAATTGAGTTTACCTTGTGGGGCAAAGGAAGCAGACATAGTTGAAATGTTAGCACAGCATTTAAAATTGGAAGTGATACCTGGCACTAGTGAGTCACAGCTAGGAGATGGTGAGACTTCATTTAGAAATGAAGAAGCTTGAATTTGAACAAGCAAAAGAAATGAAAAAACAGGAACTAGAGGCAGCAGAGAAAGAAGGGCATTCCAAAAGGAACTGGCAGAAAGGCAGGTGAAAGAAAAAAGAAAGAATGGGAATTTGAAATGGCAAAAAGGAGAAAAGAGAGAAGGAAAGAAAAAGAGAGTACTGACTTAAAAAAGCTGGACTTTAAGAAAAAGACATCAGATGCTGAGGAAAGTTCCGATAATGAAAAACCTTCAACCTAAAACACAGTGGGAAGTTGTTTAAATTTTTGCAAGCTCTTCTGAAGTTTGAAGGAAGGGAAGTGGAGACGTTCTTTATTTCATTTGAGAAGATAGCTAAACAGATGAAATGGCCGCACGAAAACTGGACATTGCTGTTACAATCTAAGTTAGTGGGTAGAGCACATGAGGTTTATGCTTCACTTTCAAAAGAAAAATGTCAGTGGACTATGATGTGGTAAAAAAGGCTATTTTGAGTGCATATGAGTTGGTTCCTGAGGCATACAGGCAGAAATTTAGGAATATGAGAAAACAGCCTGGCCAAACTTATGCTGAGTTTGAGAGAGTGAAACAAAGTAATTTTGACTGGTGGATACAGGCATCAAAGATGTGCAACTCTTAGAGAAGTAATTTTTTTGTTAGAATTTAAATATTCAATCCCTTTGGTAGTGAGAACTCATGCGGACGAACAGAGGGTTAGAATGGGAAAGCAAGCAGCAGAAATAGCTGATGATGAGTTAGTTTATAGATCTAAACCTCTTTTCCGTTACCCTTTTAAATCTGAGAAGGATAGAAAGCAGGAAGATGAAACGAAGGTGGATGGTCAGGGAAGAGGAGTAGGTGGAAATTCCCGGGAAGTTTTTTCTTAGACTGAAAAGGAAGGTGCTGAGGGTAGAAGTGACACTCAAAAACCGAGGCGTTTTCATTGTAATAAAGTTGGGCACACGAAGTCAATGTGTTGGAAATTACAGGGAAATCTGTTGCAATTATTGGGATGCAGAAAAGTTCTGGAAGTAAAAGTACTGTGGGTTCTGAGGTTCAGGCACAGGAATAAAACAGTAGTTTCTGTACAGGTAAAACAGGAAGAATCAGTGATTGGTAAAGAAGTGGGAATGTGCTCACAATTTACCCAGGGGAGATCTGAGGAGCAGGTGGCAAGAATGTTTAAAGGTTTTGTATGTGAAGGGGAAGGCAGGGAAAAGGTGTTGAAGTTTAATTAGCTGACACTGTTTTTGATAAGATTGTTCAGGAAGAAAGAATGGAAGAGAATGCAGCTGAGGCACTTAGCTCAAGGCAGTTGGTAGAGTTACAGAAAAAAGATCCACAAATAAAACAGTTATATCAGACAGCTTACTCAGAAGCAGAGGCAGAATGTATTTCAGAATGTTATTACCTTAAGGGTAATGTGTTGAGGAGAAAGTGGTGGCCGTATCAGGTTTCAGCAGATGAAAACTGGATGGAAGTGCAAGACTGTTATACCATTTGGATATAGAAATGAGGTACTGAGAATAACTCATGAAATTCCAATGGGGGTTTAGGAATTAGAAAGACACAAGCGAAAATACAAAAACATTTTTATTGGGCCTGGATTGCATTGAGAAAGTGGGACAAAGTTTATCACAAAAATTGACTTACTGGGAGGATATTGACAAGTACTGTTATTGGAGAGAACAAAGGCGATATCGGCTTTTGTGATGCCAGATGGACTACATCAGTTTAAAGTTATGCCATTTGGTATGAAAAATGCACCCACAAGATTTCAAAGACTGTCAAACAAAGTAATTGCGCGACTGAGCCATTGTGCTGCTTATATTGACATTTTGGTAGTTTTCAGTCAAACGTGGAAGGAGCATTTACAACATCTGGAAGAATTATTTAGTCGACTACAAGGAGCCAATTTGGTGATGAACTTGGAAAGTGAATTTGCAAAAGCGCAAGTTACATATCTAGACCATACTATTGGACATGGTATGGTGGCTCTGAGAGGTGTGAAAGTCAAAGTCATCATGGATTTCCCAGTGCCTACAACAAAATGAGATGTTTTGAGATTCCTGGGCATGAGTGGGCTTTACCAGAAATGTGTACCAAATTTTAGCCAAATGGTTTCTCCACTGACTGAACTATTAAAAAAGAACAAGATGTTTCAATGGACACAGCAGTGTCAGAAGGCATATGACAGTTTAGAAGCTGTATTGACTGTGACAGCGGTTTTAGCTGTGCCCAATTTTGCCAAGCAATTTAAGTTGGCCGTTGATTTCAGTGATGTGGGCATTGGTGCTGTACTGTTGCAGCATGAAGAAACTGGAATTGCGAAACCGATAGGGTATTTTTCACAAAAGCTGAATGTGCAACTGAGAAAATATTCAACAATCAAAAAGGGGACTCTGGGTTTGGTGTTAGTGTTGCAGCATTTTGAGGTTTATGTTGCAAACAGTTTGTCACAATCCTTTAAAATTTCTGGACAGATTTCAAGACAGAAGTGCAAGGCTGTTCAGGTGGAGTTTATTACTGCAACCATTTACTTTACAGATTATACATGTGGCTGGTTGAGAAAATCTAATTGCAGATGCATTGTCGAGAGTTTAAAGCTCAAAGTGTAATTGGACATTTAAAACCTGGACACTGGACTGAAATGACCTCTGTTAATACCAAGGATTCATATATAAATATTGTTATGTTAATACATGCATCTGGTAATACAATACATTAGGTAATAGATAAGTATAATAGGTAGTGTAAGGTGGGTTAAGAAAATGAAGCCGTCTTTATAAATTATGATGGTTCATTTTCTCATAAGGATGGAGGTGTCATGAAAGTATAATAAGTTCCAGAATATTTTTCTGGTTTATTGTAATGTCGGTTTATGGGGATAAGTATAGTTGGGTCTGCCTGTTTTATCATTTAATTGCACTTGGAGTCAAGTAGACTGCAAACTTTAACTCATCAAAAGAAGCTAGGTCAAAAACAAAAACAGAATTACCTGGAAAAACTCAGCAGGTCTGGCAGCATCAGCGGAGAAGAAAAGAGTTGACGTTTCGAGTCCTCATGACCCTTCGACAGAACTAAGTAGAAATAGGAAAGGGGTGAAATATAAGCTGGTTTAAGGTGTGTGCGTGTGTGTGTGTGTGTGGGGGCGGGGGGGGGGGGGAGAGGAGGAGAAGTGGAGGGGGGGTGTGGTTGTAGGGACAAGCAAGCAGTGATAGAAGCAGATCATCAAAAGATGTCACAGACAACAGAACAAAAGAACATATAGGTGTTGAAGTTGGTGATATATATCTAAACGAATGTGCTAATTAAGAATGGATGGTAGGGCGCTCAAGGTATAGCTCTAGTGGGGGTGGGGAGAGCATAAAAGATTTTAAAATATTTAAAAATAATGGAAATAGGTGGGAAAAAGAAAAATCTATATAATTTATTGGAAAAAAACAAAAGGAAGGGGGAAGAAACAGAAAGGGGGTGAGGATGGAGGAGGGAGGTCAAGACCTAAAGTTGTCGAATTCAATATTCAGTCCGGAAGGCTGTAAAGTGCCTAGTCGGAAGATGAGTTTGCGTTGGGCTTCACTGGAACAATGCAGCAAGCCAAGGACAGACACGTGGGCAAGAGAGCAGGGTGGAGTGTTAAAATGGCAAGCGACAGGGAGGTTTGGATCATTCTTGCGGACAGACCGCAGGTGTTCTGCAAAGTGGTCGCCCAGTTTATGTTTAGTCTCTCCAATGTAGAGGAGACCGCATTGGGAGCAACGAATGCAGTTGACTAAGTTGGGGGAAATGCAAGTGAAATGTTGCTTCACTTGAAAGGAGTGTTTGGGCCCTTGGACAGTGAGGAAAGAGGAAGTGAAGGGGCAGGTGTTACATCTTTTGCGTGGGCATGGGGTGGTGCCATAGGTGGGGGTTGAGGAGTAGGGGGTGATGGAGGAGTGGATCAGGGTGTCCTGGAGGGAACGATCCCTACGGAATGCCGACGGGGAGGTGAAGGAAGATGTGTTTAGTAGTGGCATCATGCTGGAGTTGGCGGAAATGGCGGAGAATGATCCTTTGAATGCGGAGGCTGATGGGGTGATAAGTGAGGACAAGGGGGACCGTATCATGTTTCTGGGAGGGAGGAGAAGGCGTGAGTGCGGATGCGCGGGAGATGGGCCAGCCGCCCTCACGCCTTCTCCTCCCTCCCAGAAACATGATAGGGTCCCCCTTGTCCTCACTTATCACCCCACCAGCCTCCGCATTCAAAGGATCATCCTCTGCCATTTCCGCCAACTCCAGCATGATGCCACTACTAAACACATCTTCCCTTCACTCCCCCATCGGCATTCCGTAGGGATCGTTCCCTCCGGGACACCCTGGTCCACTCCTCCATCACCCCCTACTCCTCAACCCCCACCTATGGCACCACCCCATGCCCACGCAAAAGATGCAACACCTGCCCCTTCACTTCCTCTCTCCTCACCGTCCAAGGGCCCAAACACTCCTTTCAAGTGAAGCATCATTTCACTTGCATTTCCCCCAACTTAGTCTACTGCATTCTTTGCTCCCAATGCGGTCTCCTCCACATTGGAGAGACCAAACGTAAACTGGGCGATCGCTTTGCAGAACACCTGCGGTCTGTCTGCAAAAATGACCCAAATCTCCCTGTCGCTTGCCATTTCAACACCCTGCTCTCTTGCCCACATGTCTGTCCTTGGCTTGCTGCATTGTTCCAGTGAAGCCCAACGCAAACTGGAGGAACAACACCTCATCTTCCGACTAGGCACTTTACAGCCTTCCGGACTGAATATTGAATTCGACAACTTTAGGTCTTGACCTCCCTCCTCCATCCCCACCCCTTTTCTGTTTCTTCCCCCTTCCTTTTGTTTTTTTTTTCCAATAAATTATATAGATTTTTCTTGTTCCCACCTATTCCCTTTATTTTTAAATATTTTTAAATCTTTTATGCTCCCCGCACCCCCACTAGAGCTATACCTTGAGTGCCCTACCATCCATTCTTAATTAGCACATTCGTTTAGATATATATCACCAACTTCAACACCTATGTGTTCTTTTGTTCTGTTGTCTGTGACATCTTTTGATGATCTGCTTCTATCACTGCTTGCTTGTCCCTAGAACCATACCCCCCCTCCACTTCTCTTCCCCCATCCAACACCCAAAACCCCCCCCCACCCCCACCACACACACACACACACACACACATACACACACCTTAAACCAGCTTATATTTCACCTCTTTCCTATTTCTACTTAGTTCTGTCGAAGGGTCATGAGGACTCGAAACGTCAACTCTTTTCTTCTCCGCCGATGCTGCCAGACCTGCTGAGTTTTTCCAGGTAATTCTATTTTTGTTTTGGATTTCCAGCATCCGCAGTTTTTTTGTTTTTAAAAGAAGCTAGGTGCTTGATATGCTATTGAGTAAACATGGATGCTGGCTTAGTATGTAAGGTATGAAGGGAATTTGCATTTTTAGATAAACAAAGGGAGATTTGGGTTTCAAAGGGATTTCAGCTAAGGAGTGCGTTTATTTTTCCCAAGGGTTACTGACTATAGAGACAACATGAAAGATTTTATAATAAGGGAGATACAGTCTCAAAGACAAATGAAACAATAGCATTTACCTATTAAAAAGTGAGAAACGTGTAAAGGAGAATGAGGCCATACGTCAGGAGAAGGCCATGTGAGATCCAACGCATGTGTGTGAAATAGCCTTAATGAAGCCTCCTGCATTTGTGCATAAGTCTGCTGTCTACCGAAACTGAAGCTAGAAAAAAGTTATTTGGAATTCCAATGTCCAGGGTATTGTGTTAATTTGCTGGATCTGTTTAAAATTTAAAATCTTCTTTTGGTCCTTGCCTTAAAGGGGCATAACTGGGAGTCAGGTTAATTAGGAATTTTAGGAATTATAATTATGGTAGTACTTTGTAGTCTTATGTATGTGCTTGTCATGAAACTTAATGTATATAATATTATAGGAAAATATTTTTCTTTTAAAATAAAGGTTTAGTCTCTGGGTGTGTCTTAATTGGATTAAAGCCAGCTAGTCTGGGTGCTTTGATGTGTACTAGTTTTGAGATGTAAGAAAGATAGAGTGTATTTGCATTTTTTGAATAAAGCATTCAAAAAGTGGGGTGAAATCTGGCACCTAGTGAGCAGAGACCATGCATTTTGTTCATATTGCTAATAAAATTGGTGCAATTAAAGGGGTTTTATTGTTAGAAGTGGTATGTTCAAAGAGGCTGGTGATACAATGAGAATTTACACTCAATGAACTGTACTAGGTATAACTTCAGCAGTTTTCGTGTGTACAGAGCAGAGGCAATGTACGATCAAAGCAGCTGTAAGCCTACATTTGTCTCCACAGGTACCAAAGTGAAAGGAACTTCATTTTGAATTTGTAGGGTGAAAATGCTTTGCCTGGTGTCTGGTTAAGTCTATGAGTTGCTGTTGCCTTAATCGAGAGTATTTTGAGAATTTGGTAAAAGTTATGATAGTAGCAATTTGAAGCCATGTGTATATATTTCATTTGTGCAAATTAACAATAAGGCAATTATATTAGGTAATTTCAACTTTCCCAACATTAATCGGGATAGACATAGTGTTAAGGGCACTAGTAGAGAAAATCCCAAGATATTCTATCAGTATATCAATGGGAAGAGGATAACCAGGAAAGGAGTAGGGCTCATAAGGGACCAAGGGGACAATCAATGGGTGCAGCCGGAGGACATCGCTAAAGTGTTGAATGAATACTTAACATCCGTCTTCACCCAAGAGAATGAGGATGAAGGTATCGAACTCGGGGAGAGAGACTGCGAGGTTCTTGAGCAAATTGATATAGGGAGTGACAAGGTATTGGAGGTGTTGGTAGGCTTAAAAGTGGACAAATCTCCAGGTCCAGATGATTTGTGTCCCAGACTGCTGAGGGAGATAAGGGAGGAGATTGCAGGGGCTCTGACCCAAATTTTTAATTCCTCTCTGGCTAAGGAAAGGTGCCAGAGGACTGGAGAACAGCTAATGTGGTTCCACTATTTAAGAGGGGTCATAGAGATAAGCCAGGGAACTACAGGCCAGTGAGTCTCACGTCAGTGGTAGGGAAACTATTGGAGAAAATTCTGAAGGAGAGAATCTATCTCCACTTGGAGAGGCAAGGTCTGATCAGGAATAGTTAGCATGGCTTTGTCAGAGGGAGGTCATGCCTAACAAATTTGATTGAATTTTTTGAGGAGGTAACCAGCTGTGTAGATGAGGGTAGTGCAGTTGATGTAGTTTATATGGATTTCAGCAAAGCCTTTAACAAGGTCCCACATGGGAGACTTATAAAGAAGGCAAAGGCACATGGGATATAGGGTAATTTGATAAGGTGGATTCAAAATTGGTTTAGTTGTAGGAGACAGAGGGTGATGACTGAAGGCTGCTTTGGTGACTGAAAGCCAGTGTCCAGTGGCATACCATAGGGATCTGTGCTGTCTTCTATTATTTGTCATTTATATAAATGACATAGATGCCTATGTGGGGGGTAGGATTAGTAAGTTTGTGGATGACACAAAGATTGGCCGCGTGGTTAACAGTTAGGTTGAGTGTCTTGGGTTACAGTAAGATATAGACAGGATGGTCAAATGGACAGATAAGTGGCAGATGGAATTTAACCCTGAAAAGTGTGAGGTGATACACTTTGGAAGGAATAATTTGACAAGGAAGTATTCAACGAACGGCATGACACCAGGAAGTTCTGAGGAACAAAGGGACCTTGGCGTGCGTGTCCATAGATCTCTGAAGGCGGAGGGGCATGTTAGTGGGGTGGTGAAAAAGGCATATGGGACACTTGTCTTTATCAATCGAGGCATAGATTACAAAAGTGGGGAAGTCGTGTGGGTGTTGTATAGAACCTTGGTGAGGCCACAGCTGCAGCACTGTGTGCAGTTCTGGTCGCCACATTACAGGAAGGAAGTGATTGCACTGGCGAGGGTGCAGAGGAGATTCACCGGGATGTTGCCTGGGATGAAACATTTAAGTTACGAAGAGAGGCTGGATAGACTTGGGTTGTTTTCGTTGGAGCAGAGAAGACTGAGGGGCGATCTGATCGAGGTGTACAAGATTATGAGGGGCATGGACAGGGTGGATAGGGAGCAGCTGTTCCCCTTAGTTGAAGGGTCAGTCACAAGGGAACATAAGTTCAAGGTGAGGGGCAGGAGGTTTAGGAGGGTGGTGACGGTCTGAAATGCACTGCCTGGCAGGGTGGTGGAGGTGGGTTGCCTCACATCCTTTAAAAAGTACCTGGATGAGCACTTGGCACGTCATAACAATCAAAGCTATGGGCCAAGTGCTGGTAAATGAGGTTAGGCAGGTAGGTCAGGTGTTTCTCATGTGTTGGTGCAGACTCGATGGGCCGAAGGGCTTCTTCTACACTGTGTGATTCTGTTTCATCAAGCTTAATATAAAACCTCTTGAGAAGTGGTGGTCTGATTCCTGAACATAGAGTTGCATGTCAAACATACCACTTAAAAATATAGGTTATGACAGTTGTTTAAAGTTTCCCTCTGGGATTTTTAAATAACTCAGCTTTACCAAAAGTCCATCTCACAGCAGTGCTTGAAATGTTTTCTTTTGTTAATAAATATTTTAATTTAATTTTTAAAAATCTCTAGAAGCCTTGGTGTACTTATTACTTCTGAATTCAGTGAACGCATCTTGAAATAAATACGAAGTGCAAAACCGTTGTGAGAGCGCAACCAAGTTTCCCTCGTGGATTTGGTCCGCCTGGCACACGTCATCTGACATGTCATAACAATGGTTACTTATAGCATCTAAGCTCAGATACTTACCAGTCTGTCGAGGCTTGTGCCAGCTGCTGTTGTAGGGCGCTCCTCAGGACTATAGGGTCTGAACCTAGCATTAAACCCATCGGACACAGATCGACCTGAGCGGCTCGCTGACCAAGATTTTGGTTTGCCACAACCTTGAAATGCCTAAAGGGGAATAAAATTAACAACCCATCAGATACACCATTATGTCATATAATATGTTCATTTGGCCTGCCCTTCTTTTGGAAAGGGTTTCTAAAATTTTAAAATAAAGTTAATTCTTCATATACAGAGTAAGATCAATTTCCAAAATAGAAAATCACAGAGTTGGGAAAATGCTAGCAGTTGAGCTGAAAATATCTTCTCAAAACACAGAGGCTAGATCAGGCTTGTTATTGATGCGGGAAGTCTGGAATTTGTGTCATGTACAAAACAAGTTCCAAAATTGAACCATGCCAGTGTCTTAGGAATTACACAGTAAAGGGGCATGAGTTCAGTATGTTCTGAGGCAGAAAAAGTATTTGAATAAAGAAGGCTTTATAACATTTCATAATAGGAAATGGACGGAGAATGAAGGGACAGTGGTTACCTGTGATCTGAGGTTAGAACGTTAGTAGGCATGATGAATAACTGCAATCCAGGGTGAGCTGAGAGTGACTGCCCTTAGCGTCAAAGTAGCATTTGACCATGTGGCATCAAGGAGCCCTAGTAAAACAGGAGTCAATGGGAATCAGGGGGAAAACTCTCCACTGGTTGGAGTCATACCTAGCACAAAGGAAGATGGCTGTGGTTGTTGGAGTCAGTCATCTCACTTCCAGGACATCACTACTGGAGTTCTTCAGGGTCATGTCCTAGGCCCAACCATCTCACCTACTTCAGAGATCTACGACTTTCTTTCCATCATAAGGTCCCAAGTGGGGATGCTCGCTGATGATTGCACAATGTTCAGCATCATGCACTTCTCAGGTACTGAAGCAGTCCATGTCCAAGTGCAGCAAGACCTGGACAATATCCAGGTTTCGGCTGGCAAATGGCAAGTAACATTTGTGCCACACAAGTGCCAGGCAATGACCATCTCCAACAGGAGAGAATCTAACCATTGCCCCTTGATGTTCAATGGCATTACCATTGATGAATCCCTCACTATCAAAATCCTGGGGGGTTACCATTGACCAGAAACTGAACTGGACTAGCCATATAAATACTGCGGCTACAAGAGCAGGTCAGAGGCTAGAAATCTGGCAGTGAATAACTCACCTCCTGTCTTCCCAAAGCCTGTTCACCATCTACAAGGCACAAGTCAATACTGTGATGGAAT
The DNA here is from genome assembly GCF_017639515.1 of Carcharodon carcharias. Taxonomy (NCBI): domain Eukaryota; kingdom Metazoa; phylum Chordata; class Chondrichthyes; order Lamniformes; family Lamnidae; genus Carcharodon; species Carcharodon carcharias. The sequence goes on along the minus strand of NC_054475.1, from coordinate 173,385,080 downwards.
ACTCTCCACTTGTCTGGGTAACTGTAGCTCCAACACCACCCAAGAAGCTTGATACTAACCAGGACAAAGCAGCCCGCTTGATTGGCATCCCTTCCCCAAACATTCACTCCCTCCATCACCGATGAACAGTGTCAGCATGTACCATCTACAAGATGCACTGCAGAAACTCACCAATGGTCCTTAGGCAGCACCTTCCAAATCCATGACCACTACCATCTAGAAGGACAAGGGCAGCAGTTACTTGGTAACACCACCACCTGGAAGTTCCCCTCCAAGCTATTCCTCCTCCTGACTTGGAAATATATCACCATTCCTTCACTGTTGCTGGGTTAAAATCCTGGAACTCCCTCCCTAACAGCACTCTGGGTGTATCTACACCACAGGGACTGCAGCAGTTCAAAAAGGCAGCTCACCGCCACCTTCTCAAAGGCAATTAGGGATGGGCAATAAATGCTGGCACAGCCAGCGAAGCCCCACATCCTGTAATTGAATTTTAAAAATCTGTCCTGTAACCTTCAATGATCTGTGCACGTGTACACCCAGGATACTCTGCTTCTACATCCCCTTTAGAATTACACCCTTTATTTTATATTTTATGTTTTCCCTCACACATCTCTGCCTTAAATTTCAACTGCCACTTGTCCGCCCATTCCACCAACCTATCTACATTCTTTTGAAATTGAACACTATCCTCCTCACGGTTCAGACTATTTCCAAGTCTCATGTTGTCCTCAAATTTTAAAACTGTGTCCTAACGTTGAACCGTGGGGAAATACCACTATAGAACTTCCTCCAGTCCGAAAAGCAATCGTTCACCTCTCCTGTCACTCAGCTAATGTCTTCTGCATGTTGTTACTGTCCTTTTTATTCCATGAGTTTTAACTTTGCTCACATCTGTTGTGTGGCACTTTGTCGAATGCTTTGTGGGAGTCCATGTACACCACATCAACAACATTATATCAGCTCTGTCAGTCACTTCATCAAAAAACTCAAGTAAATTAATTATATATGATTTGGCCTCAACAAATCACTGCTGGCTTTCCTTAATTAACCCACGTTAGCCCAAGTGACTATTAATTTTGTCTCAAATCATCAGGCTGGATTGTACGGATTCTGGTAGGGTGAGAGAAGTACGTGGTCCGCTCTCTCCTGTTATCTAAACAGGAATCAAGTACCAGACAACCAACTAGCTGCCCAGCAAGAAGACGCCAACCAGCTTTAGGAAGGGGGGCTCCATACTGAAACAGGTACATAGGGCAGGACATCAGGTGGAGAAGGGTTATACCATGGACCAAAAGTCGGTCACAACCACCAATTTAAAGGCATGCTGGCACTGGGTTGGTGGTTGCTTCAGGAAATATCTGTGTATGGTGATTCACATTATTTGAAATAAGTCTGGAAAGTAGGGAGCATCCATTGGTGGTACCGAAGCAGTGGAGCAGCAGCAGGTGAATCACAGAATTTTAATGACACAGAGAAGACCATTCAGCCCATCATGTGTCTGTACTGACTCTCCAAATGATCATTATGATCTAGTGCCATTGCCTTGCCTTTTCCCCGTACCCTTGCACATTGTTTCTATTCAAATAAGAGAGCACGTTTTTCCTTCTGGGACCATTCTAGTGACTATTGTGCCAGCAGTGTCTCATTCAGGACACCAGCCAGGGAGGAAATAACATCTGAGCACACCTGTCCCACTTCCCTTCTAAATAAAAAAAGTCATATTCTACCCTTTAACTTTGTTCGTCTCTCCACAGAGGCTGAAAGTCAACCTGGTTCAATGAAAAGTGCAGGAGGGCATGCCAGGAGCAGCACTTGGCATATCTAAAAATGCGATGTCAACCTGGTGAAGCTATAACACAGGACTACTTGCGTGCCAAGCAGCATAGGCAGCAAGTGATAGACAGTGCCAAATGATCCCACAACCAATGGATCAGATCTGAGCTCTGCTACATTCAGTCAAGAATGCTGGTGGACAATTAGACAACTCATTGGAGGAGGAGGCTCCACAAATATCCTCAATGATGGAGGAGCCCAGCACATCAGTGCAAAAGATAAGGCTGAAGCATTTGCTACAATCTTCAGCCAGGAGTGTCGAGTGGAAGATCCATCTCGGCCTCCACTGGAGGTCCCCAGCATCACAGGTGCCACTCTTCAGCCAATTTGATTCACTCCACATGATATCAAGAAACAGCTGAAGGCACTAAATACTGCAAAGGTTATGGACCCTGACAATATTCTGGCAATAGTACTCTAGACTTGTGCTCCAGAGCTTGCCATGTCCCTAGCCAAGCTTGTCCAGTACAGTTATAACACTGGCATCTACCCGGTTATGTGGAAAATTGCTCAGGTATGTCTTGTACACAAAAAGCAGGACAAATCCAACCCAGCCAGTTACCACCCCATCAGTCTACTCTCGATCATCAGTAAAGTAATGGAAGGGGTCATCAACAGTGCTATCAATTGGCACTTGCTTAGCAATAACCTGCACACTGACACCCAGTTTGGGTTCTGCCAGGGTCACTCAGCTCCTGACCTCATTACAGCATTGGTTCAAACATGGACAAAAGAGCTGAAATCCCGAGCTGAGGTGAGAGTGACTGCCCTTGACATCAAGGCAGCATTTGACCGAGTGTGGCGTCGAGGAGCCCTAGCAAAACTGGAAAAAATGGGAATCAGGGGGAAAATTCTCCACTGTTGGAGTCATTCCTAGCACAAAGGAAAATAGTTGTGGTTGTTGGAGGTCAGTCATCTCAGCTCCAGGACATCACTTAAGGAGTTCCTCAGGGTAGTCTCCTCGGCCCAACATCTTCAGCTGCTTCATCAATGACCTTCTTTCCATTGTAAGGTAAGAGGTGGGGATGTTCGCTGATGATAGCACAACATTCAGCATGATCACGACTCCTCTGATACTGAAGCAGTCCATGTCCAAATGCAGCAAGGCCTGGACAATATCCAGGCTTGGGCTGACAAGTGGCAAGTAACATTCACGCCACACAAGTGCCAGGCAATGACCATCTCCAACGAGAGAGAATCTAACAGTTTCCCCTTGATGTTCAATGGCATTACCATCACTGAATCCCCCACTATCAACATCCTGGACCAGAAGCTGGACTGGACTAGCTATATAAATACTGTGGCAACAAAAGCACGACAGAGGCTAGGAATAGTGCGATGAGTAACCCACCTCCTGACTCCCCAGAGCCTGTCCACCATCTATAAAGCACAAGTCATGAGTGTGATGGAATACATCCCACTTGCCTGGATGAGTGCAGCTCCCACAACACTCAAGAAGCTTGACACTGCCATGGACAAAGCAGCCCGCTTGATTGGCACCACATCCACAAACATTCACTCCCTCCATCGCCGATGGACAGTAGCAGCAGTGTGTGCCATCTACAACATGCACTGCAGGAATTCACCAAGGCTCCTTCGACAGCACCTTCCAAACCCATGACCACTACCATCTAGAAGGACAAGGGCAGCAGATAGATGGGAACACCACCACCTAAAAGTTCCCCTTCAAGCCACTCACCATCCTGACTTGGAAATATATCACCGTTCCTTCCCTGTCACTGGGTCAAAATCCTGGAACTCCCTCCCTAACAGCACTGTGGGTGTACCTACATCACATGGACTGCAACGGTTCAAGAAGGCAGCTCACCACCACCTTCTCAAGGTCCCACATAAGAAGCTAGTGGGCAAAATTAAAGCACATGGGATCAGGGGTAATGTACCAGTATGGACTGAGAATTGGTTGACAGTCTGAAAATAGAGAGTGGGAATAAATGGGTCTTTTTCTGGATGGCATGTGGTGACCAGTGGTGTACTGCAGGGATCAGTGCTTGGGTCCCAGCTATTCATGATATATATAAATGACTGGGATGAGGAAACCAAATGCAATATTTCCAAGTTTGCTGATGACACAAAACTGGGCGGGGTTGTGAGGAGGATGCACGGAGGCTTCGGGGTGATTTAGACAAGTTGTGTGTGTGAGCAAACACATGGCAGATGCAGTATAACATGGATAAATGTGAAGTTATATGCTCCAATGTGAAGAACAGAAAGGTGGAGTATTATTTAAATGGTGAAATATTGGGGAATGTGGGTGTACAAAGGGATCTGGGTGTCCTTGCATATGGATCAATGAAAGTAAACAGGCAGGTGCAGCAAGCAATTAGGAAGGCAAATGGGATGTTGGCCTTCATTGCAAGAGGATTTGAGTTCAGAAGTAGGGATGTCATACTACAGTTATACAAGGCCTTGGTGAGACCACACCTGGAGTATTGCGTACCGTTTTGGTCTCCCTACCTAAGAAATGATATACTTGCCATAGAGGGTGTGCAGCGAAGGCTCACTAGGCTGATACTGGGGATGGCAGGACTGTCGTATGAGGAGAGACTGGTTTGACTGAGCCTGTATTCACTAGAGTTTAGAAGAATGATAGAGGATCTGATTGAAACCTATAAAATTCTAACAGGGCTAGACAGACTAGATGCAGGGAGGATGTTTCCCCTGGTTGGGAAATCGAGAACCAGGGGCCACAGTCTCAGGATACGGGATAGGCCATTTAGGACTGACATGAGGAAACATTTTTTCACTCAGAGGGTGGTCAACCTGTGGAATTCTCTACCACAGAAGACTGTGGAAGCCGGGTTATTGAGTATAGTGCAGAAGGAAATTGATCATTTTCTGGATATTAGGGGCAACAAGGTATGGAGAGAAAGTAAGAACATAGTGTTGAGATAGAGGATCAGCCATGAACATATTGAATGGCGGGGCAGACCTGAAGGGCCGAATGGCCTACTCCTGGTCCTAGTTTCTCTTTCTATGGGCTGAATTTTCTGGTTGGCGGGGAGGCGGAGTGGAAGCAGGTGTGGGCGGACGTGGGCCCAATTGCCGCTCGCGATCGGGTGCGCGCTGCCATTTTACACAGACGGGCCAATTAAGGCCTGCCCAGCGTACTTCATGACTCTCATGCATTGCAGGACTGGGCGGGTATGCTCAGGCTGCCAGGTCCAATGGCGACCTGGCGGCCTGTATGAAGGGAAGCTGGTCACAATGGCTGGGCGAAGTCCTGTGTAGAAGGGCAATGAAGTTCATGCAAGTCCAGAGGATAGGCCATCGGGCCAGTGTGCCCCTCGTTTCTCGGATGACTGGCTTTCTGCCCTCCTCAAGGAGGTGGCAGCACGGCGGGAGGTGCTGGTTGCCCAGGACGGGAGGAGGAGGCCCCCCTACATGACGAAACGTGCCTGGGAGGAGGTGGCGGAGGTGCTGAGCTCCCGCAATGTGGTGCAGCACACCTGGATCCAGTGTCACAAGCGCTTCAACGACTTGTGCTCTGGCAGGGTGAGTACCACGTTGGCATCGGTCATTTAGCCCAGCAGGTTGACTTACCCCACTGCTGCAACCCTACCTCTCCACAAAGTCTGAACTGCATTGAATCACTGAATAGCATGTGTCCTTTGCTGGGTGGGCCAGCAGATATTGCCCATACTGAGGTCAGCCTGAGAGGGTGGTGAAGAGATGTGTTTTGCCCCTGCAGCATGTGTTACACTGAGTCCCACATGGATGGTTTGGGGGCAAGCTGGAGGAGCTGCACCTAGGCGCTGTGCTTGAACTCCAGGGCATGTCCAAGTCAGGGTGATGACATGCTGGGAGAGGAGCTTCAAGGTGAGGTGGCAACGAACCAACTGCTGTGCTCTGCAATCCATGTACTTGCGCCTCCTTGCTATGGAAGGATATACCGTGTGGTGCCTAATGTGATGTAGGCAGCATGTGTCCAAGGGGGAGGTGGGGTGGGTGGGGAACAGGCCTAGCATCTTTGTGTGAGTGTTCAGCAGCAGCTGGGTGAGGAGGCACTGGAGCCCTGATATGTCCCACGCTGGTTGGGGTGGGTCATGTGCTAAGCGAGTCCTTGTGCAATGCTCGTATCTCATTTTCAGGAGAAGAATGCTTATAACGCGGCAGAGCATGCAAGGACTGGCGGCAGCCAGGTGCAGATGGCCATTCTTAGCCGGTTCGAGCAGGAGGCCCTGGATTTAGAGAGGAGCCATGTGCCCAGGTCCCTAATGTCGGTGAGGCTGGAGTGCCACGGCCGGGTATTTATGCTCAATAATGAGGTCAGCACTGTTCTCCCAACAGCCACAGCAGTGCTGAATATTAATTGATTTAATTTTGCAACATGGTTTGACCATTGCTTTGGAAGGATGAACGTACGATGATCCGGGGGACAGGGATGCACTTTGTCATTCTCTCCAAATTAACTGATCCACTGTCCTTGTTCTTCCTTTCAGCATCGTCGAAGCAGGGTTGGAGGAGGCGCAGCAGAGGCCCCCTCTCACATCTGAGGGGCCTGAAGTCTCACCAGCGTGACACATCTCTGCGAGGTAGGCACCAGCGCAGATACTAGCACCTCAGTGGGAATTCGAACATCAACTAGTGTCCCGGGCACAGTGGTGAGGACACTTCACAGTCACTGGAGGAGCTGGCAGAGACAGAGAATGCCCATGGCGCCAGAAGTTGCAGGGCTGAAGGGGACCAGGCATGTGCTCAGTTGGCGCCTGATGATGTGCCTCTGGAGTCGTCCGCGATGCAGCAGGGGCAAGAAATGCGGCCGGTGTGCGGGAGCATCTGGGGTAGATACATGAGGCTATGATTGGCTTGGTGTCTTGGTGGAGGAGTCCATGTGGACGATCGCCAAAGCAATGAGCTACATGTCCGAGCACCATGCGTCCTCCATGGAGTGACTCTCGTGGAGTGGCTCCTCCAGGAGACACGTCAGGGCTTCCTGGGGATGCGCTCAGACCAGCAAGCCCTCACAGCGGCATTGACCTCAGTTGGTCATTGCCAGTGTGGGAGATGGTCTGGGCATCAAGTTTCCCAGCTTGGTGCCCATCCATCCACGGTGAGCAGGGAGGTCCGAAGCAACCTCACGTCAGTGCAGCAGCTGCCTGGCGTCTCTGCGGGCACCTCTCAGGGCGCTCCAGGTGAGGGTGGCAGCTCCCCCGCCCCTTTCCCAGTGACCGTAGCATCTGGTGAGGCTGTGACAACTAGGGAGATGCCAGCTGTGGAACTGGCCACTCCCTCCCAGGTGGGGCCAGCACAGGCTCCACGGGTCAGAGGACATCTGCCAAGGTCATCGAGGCCAACAGGACAGCAGAGTCAACAGGCTGTCTCAGATGGGGCAGCACCAAGATGCAGCACCCGGAAACGAAAACAGAAGGCACCTTCGGCACACCACGGGTTTATCACTGGTGCTTTTGTGTTGGGCTGAGATGAGGTCCTTATGATTTGTTCTGATTTGTAACACAATTGTCTTTTTTTTTGCATAAGTTTGTTTGCTTGACATATTAAATCCAGATATGTCACCATGGCTGAGGGTGCCTCCTTTCTTCTGCATGTGGATGGCTTCCAAAAATATAATGAGTGCTTTGTTGGGCATTCAGCTTTATTAACAAGGCCCTTAGTTACTGTTCCTAACCTGGCAGATTTTGCACTCAGGTGTCGAGTATGGAGCCTACAGCCCAGGCTTGTCCTGGAGGTCCATCTGTGGTGCGCTAACTGAAGATTTATTGGATTAAAGCCTTCCGGGTGTCCCTACCTCCCTGCAGTATGCCTGGTCAGTGTTTAACCCCTCAGCATTTCCCTGTGTGTGTTCATCCTTGGACTCACTACTGGACTCATCGTGTGCAGCTGCAGCCACTGTGTCGATGTTTTCATCGTTCATTGCGTCCCCCCTTTCCAGCGCAAGATCGTGGAGAGTGCAGCCTGCTACCACTATCACTGAGACACAATCTGGGGGATACTGAGCGGTCCAGGCATTGGAAGTGCATCTTGAGAAGACTGATGGCTCTCTCCACCACAGCCCTTGTGGAGCCCTGGCTCCTATTGTACCGCTGCTCAGCTTCTGTTCTTGGATGGTGGAGAGGCGTCATGAGCCACCTTCTGAGGAGATAGCCCTTGTCACCCAGCAGCCATCCATCCAGCCGGGCTGGAGCACTGAAGAGCCCCGGCACCTGGGAGTGTCTGAGAATGTAGGCGTCGTGGGAGCTGCCTGGGTACCTTGCACAGACTTGTAGAATCTGCATCCTGTGATCACACACTATCTGCACGTGCATGGAATGGAAGCCCTTCCTGTTGATGAAGGCACCCAGCTCACCTGCTGGCGCCTTGATGGCCACATGTGTACAGTCTATAGCACCCTGGACATGGGGGAAGCCAGCAATGGTCACGAAGCCTCTGGCTCACTCACCCAGTGCATGTGGATGAAGGTCAATGCACGGCTGAACAGAGCGTCTGTAACCTGCTTTACACAAGTGTGGACAGCTGCTTGGGAGACACCGCAAAGATCACCCACCGGGCCCTGGAAGGAGCCAGAGGCATAGAAGTTGAGAGCAGCTGTGACCTTCAGAGCCGCTGGCATGGGGTGTCCACCCACACAGTTAGCGGAGATCTCAGGTCCAATCATCTGACAGATATAGTTGACTATCACCCTTGAGAGACGGAGCCTCCTTCGGCACTGCACCTCAGACATATTGAGGTAACTGCTTCACCGCCTGTATACCCTGGCAGCAGGATAGTGGCCTCTTTTGCGGCCCCTTGCACCATGGACAGCCTCTTGGCCCTGTGCCCCTTGTGCCTGCACCTGTACTCCCAAAGGTGGCTCCCCTGGAGGCTGATTGTCCAGTCCTGGCCTCCTCCTTATTCTATCCCTCCCTTCCTCCTCAGAAAAGCTGCCTCCAGTGGACAGTTCAGCTTCCATTTCCAGTCTAAGGGAAGGCTTCCTGAAACCTGCTGGCCCAGAAAAGATTCCTCACTGTAGTGTGCTGACCTGAGGGTTAAGAGTCCAGACAAAGCAGCTGGTATGCATTTTGAAGCACTGCAGATCACACAGGCAAGTATCAGTAACTTTGAAAAAAATAATACTTGACAGAGCACACTCAGCGTCTATTGCTGAGTCAAGGGCCTTAAGTGGCCTGTTAATTAATGGCGGGTGCGTATCGGACATCATTGCACGCACGCCCAACAAACTATCACAATGGCGCGCAGTGACATCAGGACACTTGCCCAACATCATCGTGCGTCATTCCCAATGGGAAAATTCTGCCCGATGTTTCTATTCAACTCCAGCCCCACAACCCTCTGAGACACATGTGCTCCTCTAATTCTGTTATCTTGTTCCTTTGCCTTCAGATGCAAAGTCCCTAGGCCCAGGAATTCCCTCCCTAAACCTCTCAGCCTCTACCTTACTTTCTTCTTTTAAGATGTTCCTTAAAACCAAACCCTTTGACCAACCTTTTAGTCATCTGCCCAATATTGCCTTCTGGGGCTCAGTATCAATTTAGCCCTGGATCATTTTCTCCCCCATCCATTAAGCTGATTGACCTGCAGTTGCAGGGTTTATTATTCTCCCTTTTTAAAAACAGGAGTGAAACATTTGTAATCCTTCAGTCTACCACCATACTTAAGGAGGCTTAGGAGATTGTGACCTCAGTAACCTAGGACGGATCCCAATGGGGATCCTTTTCTACTTTGGCCAACGCACTGACATTTCGTGATTAATGATCCAAGCTATGAACATTTATCAGAGGAGTGCAGGCATAAGTAATTCTTTTTAAGTCTGTTAAAACTTAAAATGTTCAAATACTTTTAACAAAGAAATAGAGGAAGTCTGCCCTATGGAAAGGCTGTCGTTGCTAAGCTGAGTTTGTTGAGAGCTACATGGGTAACAGAGCAGGGTGAAACATGCAACATTCTGAAAATTTCCCTGTTTAATGAAAAAGCAGAAATGATTAATTCACCCAGGCACCAAATCATGAATATACCTTTTGAGAGATCTGCATGCTGTTCTCCTGCATGTTCATTATTGCATCAGAAATCTTAACATCAATAGGGTCCATGACTGATTCAATGTTGAATGGTCCTTCCAACCTCTCTGCAACCATCAACATCGCATCTGTAAAGAGAAACAGCAATTACAGAAAATGGTCATACTCCACAACTTTGCTTCACTTCAAAATCTTCAGTTCTGTCCTCAAAGACGAACTTAATTCGCTTCTTCACACTGCTCATCAATAGTTTGAAACAAAGCTTCGGATGAAACTGACCTAGTTACCTCAGCAGGAGATTACAAAAGGGTTGAATAACAGCAGTCAGAAAGGGTTGTCAAACATATCAGGGGTTGCAGTTATCAAAACAAGGCAAACTGTAGTAGCAGCCTGACACTGCAATCAATGCACCGTATGGAAGGATGGTTCCTAAAAACTGTGAATAGACAGGTTGTATAGCTGGGTAAAGCAAACAGCATCATCAGCAGAATCATGTGAATGACGTGACTTTATTGTGCAAACATTAAGGCAGCTCCTTCTCCCACAAACCAGGAGGAGCTTCTATAGTCAAGCAGCCAATCCCAAATTTAGACACAACAGCAAATGGGTATCTAAAGAGCGCTGACCTTGCCCCAGTTTACACCAGTTTACAGTTTCCAATAACCAAATATAACCAACTGGAAAATCTATCTCTGATGCAGTTTGATTGAAACATGATTTGGTATTTAAAATGGAGCAGATTTCCCCTGACAGCATCTCCACTGCATGGAGGTTCTACGAAAGAAGTATTTCCTTTAATCAATTTACATTCAAACAACTAATTTTAACTCTATACATTCCAAACAACCCTACTGTTACAAACTCAAAACTTTGCTCATGTAGCGAACCGCAATACCAGCCTCACATTGCACACTTGGATCAGATATTAAATTGTGTACCAATTTTGGTGCATGTAAAAGAAAGCATTCACGGCAGCATTTGAAAGCAGCAGGGGAATCCTCCCAGTGTCCTTGAAAACATTCATCCTCAGCTAAACCACAAAAAAAGTTTAACGGCTTGTGGAGTCTTGCTGTGTGCAAATTGGCTACAGTGTTTGTAATGGAATGTTTAAGTACCATTTCAACAGCAGATGAGGCCTCAGCTTAGTGCCTCATCTAATTAGATGCCTCCACCAATGCAGTGCTCCCTTGGTTTGGCTCCGCTGACAGTGCAACACTCCCTCTGTACTGTCCCTCCAACAGTGCAGCAATCCCTTGTCGTGGACCTTCTGAGAATGCAGCATTCCCTCGGTATTGCCCCTCCAACAGCGCAGCACCCCCTCAGTACTGCCCTTCCAATAGTGTAGCACTCCCTAAATAATGCCACTTCGGCAGTGCAGCACTCCCTCAGTACTGCCCTTCCAACAGTGCAGCACTCCCTAAATAATGCTACTTTGGCAGTGCAGCGCTCCCTCAGTACAGCCCCTCCGAGAGTGTAGCACACCCTAAATACTGCGCCTCCAACAGTGCTGTGATCCTTTGGTAAAGCCCCTTCAGTATTGCAGCACTCCAAGTACTGACCCTCTGAAAATGCAGCACTCCTTCAATATTGATCCTCCGACAACGCAGCACTCCCTCAGTACTGCCCTTCCAACTGTGCAGCACTCCTCAGTACTGACCCTCCGACAGTGCAGCACTGCCTCAGTACTGACCCTCCGACAGTGCAGCACTGCCTCAGTACTGACCCTCCGACAGTGCAGCACTGCCTCAGTACTGACCCTCCGACAGTGCAGCACTGCCTCAGTACTGACCCTCCGACAGTGCAGCACTGCCTCAGTACTGACCCTCCGACAGTGCAGCACTGCCTCAGTACTGACCCTCCGACAGTGCAGCACTGCCTCAGTACTGACCCTCCGACAGTGCAGCACTGCCTCAGTACTGACCCTCCGACAGTGCAGCACTGCCTCAGTACTGACCCTCCGACAGTGCAGCACTGCCTCAGTACTGACCCTCCGACAGTGCAGCACTCCCTCAGTACTGACCCTCCGACAGTGCAGCACTGCCTCAGTACTGACACTCCGACAGTGCAGCACTGCCTCAGTACTGACCCTCCCACAGTGCAGCACTGCCTCAGTACTGACACTCCGACAGTGCAGCACTGCCTCAGTACTGACCCTCCCACAGTGCAGCACTGCCTCAGTACTGACACTCCGACAGTGCAGCACTGCCTCAGTACTGACCCTCCGACAGTGCAGCACTGCCTCAGTACTGACCCTTCCACAGTGCAGCACTGCCTCAGTACTGACCCTCCCACAGTGCAGCACTGCCTCAGTACTGACACTCCCACAGTGCAGCACTGCCTCAGTACTGACACTCCGACAGTGCAGCACCGCCTCAGTACTGACACTCCGGCAGTGCAGCACCGCCTCAGTACTGACACTCCGGCAGTGCAGCACCGCCTCAGTACTGACCCTCCGACAGTGCAGCACTGCCTCAGTACTGACACTCCAACAGCGCAGAACTCTCTTGGTGAGATCCCTCTGACAGTGCAGCACTCTTTTTGTATGGGTCTCTGAAATTGCAGTGCATCTTCTGTGTTGCCATTCAACAGTGCAGCACTCCCTTAGCACTGACCCTCCGACAATATACAAACCTCTTGGTATGGCCCCTCCAACAGTGCAGTACTTCCTCCTGTGACCTATCTAAAAATGCAGCGCTTGCTCAGTACAGATCCTCTGACTGTGAGGTGCTTCCTCAGTGCTGCATCTCTGACTGCACAGCACTGCCTCACTACTGGGCTCCCAACAGTGCAGCACTTACCTGATGCTGATCTTTATCTCCACTCCATTTACCAACCTTCTTCATGTTGTTTTTGGGATGTGGGCTTCACTGGCAAGTCCTACGGTTGTTGCCCATCCTTAATTGCCTTCAGAAGGTCTATTCCCATTGTCACGACTGCCTGGGGATAGTGCGCTGTAATATCAAGTCCCACTGTTCCCCGGGCCACGACAAATGTGAAAAGTTTTACCAAACCACCAGATTGCCCCAATTCTACCTAACTGTTTAATTTAGGTTAACAGGATACGAGCACCAGGTTTGTAAACTTAATAAGTAAATAACTGTTTATTGAACACACTGTCATTAACCAGTGGCAAAAGAAAGAAATATGAACTGCTAATTTCTAACACTATAACCTAAACTCTACCTCTTCTTAAATCCCTATACACATACATACAAAACATAAAACACACAAAAACATGGATTTTAAAGGTAGGGATAAAACAGTTCAATAGCACTAATTCTGGAGTACAGGATTTGATGGGTTGATTTTGATCAATGTCTTCCAAATTCCTTTCAGTTCTTAGTTGATGACACAAGGTGATCTTCCAGCACTTTCAGTATTTAGTTCACTGTTGAGCACTTGCCTTTCAATGTCTCTGACAGTGATTTTTCCCTTTGCCTCTTGACAGGGCTTTTCAAGGAGAGAGCAGGTTATAGAGATATGAGAAAAAAAAGCCAGCTTGCTATTATTGTGGAATTACTGGAATCTTCCACACACAGCAGAAAGAGGTTTTAGGTCTTGTGCCTTTCAGGCTAGGAGCTATTCAGTTACACTGCTCTCACACAAAACCTGGTCAGGAGCCAATTAAAACATTTTGCCAAGCAGCTCCCTTGGTCCAGGACTCTTTTCCGGCACCATCCTGTCTTTCATGGCACACTCTGTTCTAGGGCTGCAATATTGTATATACCTCTCATCCTGTTCTAGTGGGCATGTCCTTCAACCTGCAGCCATTGTAATTTTAATCTCCAGTCCAACAGAAAATAAAAAGATATGTTCTTTATGCCATACCACTTGATTTCTTAAGTTAGTTCAAAAATATACTGTTCGATGTTTTGAATATACTTAATGACTGAGCATCGACCATTATCTGGGGTTGAGTAGTCCCAAGTTTCACATCCCTTTGAGTTAAGAAATTTCTCATCTCGGTCCTAAAAGGCCAACCCTTTATTCTGAGACCCTGACCCTTGGTTCTAGCCTCCCCATCCAGGGGAAAGATTCATTCAGCATCAATTCTGTCAAACCTCTTAAGGATTTTACATGTTTCAATTAGATTGCCTCTCATTCTTCTAAATTCAAAGAAAAATGGGGCTAGTTTTGACAATCCTCTCATCCCAGGAACCAGTCTCGTAAACCTATACTGCACTCCCTGCAAGGTGCTATTTCATATATTCCCATTTCACACTGCTATTTCATATGTTCCTATATAATTTCCCAATCAACTTAAGCAACTCGCCTTTCACCCCTACGTAATTTCCTTGTTCAGATTTAAGACTTAGTTTTGGGCTCAAATGTGTCGTTCTCAAATTCAATATAAAATTCTCTCAAATGATGATCACTCTTCCCAAAGGTTATTTACAAGTTTATTAATTAATCTTTTCTCATTGCACAATATTAGATCTGAAATGGACTGTTCCCTAATTGATTCCTCAACATACTGATCTCAAAAACTCTTATCTATACATTTCATGATCTCCTCCTCCACACTACAAATTTAGTTTGCCAAGTATGTAAGAAAACTGAGGACCCCCACGATTGCTGCATGGCCTTTGTTACTTGCATCTTTAATTTCCCGATTCATACTTTACCTGACGCTACAGCTACTGTTAGGGAGCCTATATGCTACTTCCATAGGTATTTCCTGCCCCTTGTTGCTTCTTAGCTTCACCCAAACTGATTGTAGGGGCAGAATCCAGTCAAGGATGGGGTCCTTGGCCGTTGCCTGGACAGCTGACAAGACCAACACATTGCTTCTTTCTGGGAAGGCCCACAGGTATTACGTGCCAATCAAGCAGTTGACAGGCCAGCAGTGGGCTTTTCCTGGGAATCAGGACCCTGGAGGGCGGAAGTCCTGCCGATCAAGAGTTGCCGGCTAATTAAAAGCTGGCAACCCTTTTGAACGGCAGCACCATCGAGGAGGGAGTGGCTGCTGCCAGAACAGCAACCATCCGAGGCCCAGGACCCAGGCCACAGGTGAGTGATAGCAGGAGGGGGTTTGTGGGTAGAGGAACATGGGAGAGAATATGTAAGGGAGTTGACAGCAAGTGGCTCTCAACGGGCCCCTCTTCCCGATACTGCATCCCTCAATCAGGCAGAGTGTCTTTGAAACATAGAAGATAGGAGCAAGGGTAGGTCATTCGGCCCTTCGAGCCTGCTCCGTCATACAATATGATCATGGCTGATCCTCTAACTCAATGCCGTACTCCTGCGTTCTCCCCATACCCACAGACGCCTTTAGAGCCCAGAAATCTATTTCCTTCCTAAATATATTCAGTGAAATGGCCTCCATAGCCTTCTGTGGTAGAGAATTCCATAGATTCACCAACCTCTGAGTGAATTTGTTTCTCATCATCTCAGTCCTAAATGGTCAACCCCTTATCCTGAGACTGTGACCCCTTGTTCTGGACCCCCCAGCCAGAGGAAATATCATCCCTGCATTCAGTCTGTACATCCCTGTCCGAATTTTATATGTTTCAATGAGATCACCTTTCATTCTTCTAAACTCCAGTGAATACAGGCCTAGTTGGCCCAATCTCTTCTCATACGACAATCCTGCCTCCCAGGAATCAGTCTGGTGAACCTTCACTGCACTCCCTCTATGGCAAGTATATCCTTTCATAGGTAAGGAGACCAAAACTGCACAGAATACTCCAGATGTGGTCTCACTAAGGCCCTATACAGTTGCAGTAAGACATCCTAGCTCTTGTACTCAAGTCCTCTCTCAATGAAGGCCAACATAACATTTGCCTTTTTAACTGCTTGCTGCATCTGCATGCTTGCTTTGTGATTGGTGTATAAGGACACCCAGGTCTCTTTGTACATCAACATTTCCCAATTTATCACCATTTAAATAATACTCTGCCATTCTGTTTTTCCTACCAAAGTGGATAATTTCACACTTATCCATGTTATTGCATCTGCTATGTATTTGCCCACTCACTCAACCTGTCTAAATCGCCTTGAAGCCTCTTAACATCGTCCTCATCGCTCACATTCCTACCAAGTTCACGCCGTCGGCAAACTTGGAAATATTACAAACAAAAACAGAAAATGCTGGAAAAACTCAGCAGGTCTGACAGCATCTGTGGAGAGGAAAAAAAAGTTAATGTTCCGAATCTGTATGACTCTTCTTCAGAGCTAAAGAGAAGTAAAAATGTGATGAAATTCATACTGTTTAAATGGGGTGGAGCAGGTGAAAATGGATAGAAGGCCAGTGATAGGTGGAGGCAAAGCAGAGATTGCCAGGGATGTCATGGATAAAAGATCAAAGGAGTGTTGATGATAGTGGTACTTGCTAAAGGATCTTCTGAAAATCCAAATACACCACATCCACTGGTTCTCCCTCATCTATTCTGCTAGTTACGTCCTCAAAGGACTCCAGTAGGTTTGTCAAACATGATTTCCCTTTCATAAACCCAGACAGTTGGAATAAATGGGTCTTTTTCAGAGTGGCAGGCGGTGACTAGTGGGGTATCACGTGGATCAGTGCTTGGGCCCCAGCTATTCATAACACATATCAATGATTTGGATGAGGGAACCAAATGTAACATCTGGGAGGCTTCAAGGCAATTTAGACATTGAGTGAGTGGGCAAATACATGGCAGATGCAATATAATGTGGATAAGTGTGAAGTGTGGGATTCTTACAGTTCCACGCACAATAGGTTTGACCTTATCAGAAACCTTGTAAAAGGGGCCCAAGATATTTGTTCACCAAGCAGGCTTGATGCTGAAATAGGGTGTATCGAAGACAATCTGCGGACTGATGGCTACCCTGATCAGATCATTTCGGGCTGTATATTGTGTAACTCATGAGTGGGCCCAAGGCCGTCACTTTTGGCCCCAAAAAGTGTCCAGTTTACCTCAGATTGCCATGGAAGGGCAAGGTATCACAAAAATTTGAGCCACAGGTGAAGCTGTTTTGCGCTACAACAATGCAATAGCAACACGAGTGGTATTCACCACCAACCAGGTGCTGTTGTCAAGTCAAAAAGATGTTCTGCCTATCACACAAATAAGTATTATGAGTTTCAGTGCTAGTGTGACGTTATGTAGGCCGGACATCCCAAAGACTGGATGATCATATCAAACAGCACGTCTCAGCTTTCTACCCAGAATTAGCACATTCCTTAGATAATATCACCACCTTCAACACCTCTTTGTCCTTTTGTCTATGACATCTTTTGGCAATCTCCACCTATCACTGGTCTTCTATCCAGCTCTACCTATCTCACCCCCACCTCCCAAACCAGCTTATATTTCACCTTTTTTCTATTTTTACTTAGTTCTGTTGAAGAGTCATATGGACTCGAAACGTTAACTGTGTTCCTCTCTGCAGATGCTGCCAGACCTGCTGAGTTTTTCCAGGTATTTTTATTTTTGTTTTGAATTTCCAGCATCCGCATTTTTTTGCTTTTATCTTGGTGTTTAATTGACTGCCACTTCTCTTCAAGGAATGTCTACCTTGAAGAAGTATTGCTCTTCTGTCCGACAGGATTTCCGTTCACCTTCATTGCTTTCCATTTCTCTCCTGGTGTTTGACAAGGCGTTTACTAAGACCCGCCTTCACAGCCATATATCCTTCCTCAGTGACGGTCTCCATCTTTGACTTGCCCCACGTGGACTTCAACTGAAGTTCCATCCCTCATGTTTCGAACCCACCCAGGATTACAGGTATCTCCGGGACATACAATGCTCCTCGGACTGCTGTTCTCGTCGCATTCTGAGATCCACACTCAGTGCCACGCGCTGCCATATGAACACACTCGACCTCTCCCTCCAGCAGCGCCGACGCACCCTATTTCTAAGCTGTCCTTGCCCCCAGTTTCATTTTATTCTTCACCTCATCCAACGCCTCAACAAGAAACTTTGTCTCTATTTTTCAGGTGCAAAGCAACACAAGCTCCAACAACTCATCGACACCAACGCCCATCCAGGACCCTCCACCCCTGCCTGTCCCTCTGTCCCCATCCCGTCTTCCAATCCTAGCCCCAGTCGTGTAGTCACTATACCCCCTGACCTTCCCCTCTCCGATGCTGAACTTTCAGTGCTTAGCAAAGGATTTAGTTTCATACCCTTGCGCCCTCATCTCAATGAATTTCGGGCTCAGCACGATGCTGAACTCTTCTTCCGCCGCCTTCGTCTCCATGCTCACTTCTTTGGGCAGGAGTTCTCTCCCCGTTCAACGGATCCTTTTACCCGCCTCCAATATTCTCCCTCCACCTGAACCCCTCCCTCTGGATTCTTACCTTCTCTTGATCTTTTCATTGAGAACCGCCAGTGTGACATTAGTCGTCTCAATTTCTCTGCTCCTCTCACCCACTGTAACCTGTCTCTCTCTCTGAACTTGCTGCACTCCATTTTCTCAGGTCCAATCCTGACATTGTCATCAAACCTGCTGACAAGGGTGGTGCTGTTGCTGTCTGGCGCACTGACCTCTACCTCGCAGAGGCTGAGTATCAACTCGCAGACACTTCCTCTTACCTCCCCCTGGACCATGACCCCACCACTGAACATCAAGCCATTGTTTCCAGGACTGTTATTGACCTCATCTCCTCTGGAGATCTTCCTTCCACAGCTTCCAACCTCATAGTCTCCCAACCTCGGATGGCCCGCTTCTACCTCCTACCCAAAATCCGCAAACAGGACTGTCCTGGCAGACCAATCGTGTCAGCCTGTTCCTGCCCCATTTCTTGCTATCTTGACTCCATTCTCTCTCCTCTTGTCCAGTCCCTTCCCGCCTACATCCGTGATTCCTCTGACACCCTACATCATATCAACAATTTCCAGTTCCCTGGCCCCAACCGCCTCCTCTTCACCATAGACGTCCAATCACTCTACACCTCCATCCCCCACCAGGATGGTCTGATGGCTCTCCACTTCTTCCTCAAACAGAGGCCCGAACAATCCCCATCCACCACTACTCTCCTCCGTCTGGCTGAACTTGTTCTCACACTGAACAATTTCTCCTTTAACTCTTCTCACTTCCTCCAAATAAAAGGTGTAGCTATGGGTACCCGCATGGGCCCCAGTTATGCCTGTCTCTTTATGGGGTATGTGGAACATTCCTTGTTCCAGTTCTACTCTGGCCCCCTCCCACAACTCTTTCTCCGGTACATTGATGATAACTTCGGTGCTGCTTCATGCTCTCATCTGGACCTGGAAAAATTTATTAATTTTGCTTCCAATTTCCACCCCTCCATCATTTTCACATGGTCCATCTCTGACACTTCCCTTCCTTGACCTCTCTGTCTCCATTTCTGGTGATAGACTGTCCACCAATATTCATTACAAGCCTACCGACTCCCACAGCTACCTCGACTACAGATCCTCACACCCCGCTTCCTGTAAGGACTCCATCCCATTCTCTCAGTTCCTTCACCTCCGTTGCATCTGTTCTGATGATGCTACCTTCAAAAACCGTTCCTCTGACATGTCTTCCTTCTTCCTTAACCGAAGTTTTCCACCCACGGTCGTTGACAGGGCCCTCAACTGCGTCTGGCCCATCCGCCTTCACACCTTCCTCTCCCTCCCAGAACCATAATAGGGTTCCCCTTGTCCTCACTTATCACCCCATCAGCCTCCGCATTCAAAGGATCATCCTCTGCCATTTCTGCCAACTCCAGCATGATGCCACCACCAAACACATCTTCCCTTCACCCACCCCGGCAGCATTCCGCAGGGAGCGTTCCCTCCGGGACATCCTGGTCCACTCCTCCATCACCCTCTACACCTCAACCCCTTCCCATGGCACCTTCCCATGCTACCACAAAGGTGCAACACCTGCCCCTTTACTTCCCCTCTCCTCACCGTCCAAGGGCCCAAACACTCCTTTCAAGTGAAGCAACATTTCAATTGCACTTCCCTCAATTTAGTCTACTGCATTCGTTGCCCCCAATGCGGTGTCCTCTACATTGGAGAGATCAAACGCAGACAGGGTGACCGCTTTGCAGAACACCTTCGGTCTGTCCGCAAGCATGACCCAGATCTCCCTGTCGCTTGCCATTTCAACATTCCACCCTGCTCTCATGCCCACATGTCTGTCCTTGGCTTGCTGCATTGTTCCAGTGAAGCTCAATGCAAACTGGGGGAACAGCACCTCATCTTCTGACTAGGCACTTTACAGCCTTCCGGACTGAATATTGAGTTCAACAATTTTAGATCATGAACTCTCTCCTCCATCCCCACCCCCTTTCCTCCCAATAATTTATAGATTTTTCTTTTCCCACTTATTTCCATTATTTTTAAATGTATTTCCATCCATTGTTTTATCTCTACCTTTTAGCCTATTTCGATCCCTTCCCTTCACCCCACCCCCACTAGGGATATCTGTACCTTGCTTGTCCTGCTTTCTACCCTTAACCAGCACATTCCTTAGATTATATCACCACCTTCAACACCTCTTTGTCCTTTTGTCTATGACATCTTTTGGCTATCTCCACCTATCACTGGCACTCTATCCAACACTACCTGTCCCACCCACCCCCTTAAACCAGCTTATATTTCACCTCTTTTCTATTTTTACTTAGTTCTGTTGAAGAGTCACATGGACTCGAAATGTTAACTGTGTTCCTCTCCGCAGATGCTGCCAGACCTGCTGAGTTTTTCCAGGTATTTTTATTTTTGTTTAGCATGTCTCAGCTGTTGTTCACAACGGGCAAGATACAGACCGTAGCCAACCAGCCCATGCTTGCAAAGCTCAAAACACAGTGTGCAACATTAGACGTGATTCCCGATTGGACAACAGTTGCTGAACAATCCTGAGTGTGCTAAGAATTACGCTGACAACCAATTTAAGATTGTCAGTCAGGCTCACAGTGTGGTGCATTTGCGTGTACTGTAAGCTACATATATTAATACACAGGGCACTGTTCTTTGCAGACAGAAAGGACATGTACACACATTGTGCCTGTTTCAGCCAAACAAAATAAGTGACAGTCATTTGCTGGCTCATTCCTCAGGGCAATGCCTTGACCAATCAAAGTCAAGCTGCCTGGTTTAAATTTCGAACAATGCTTGGCTGTTAACTGTCAGTCACCATTAACTGGTGCATTCTCCATGGCAACACCTGCACCAGAGTTCATTTGCCTACCAATCAGCACTCTCTTTTCACACAGTATAAATTGTTTTCACCTTTTTCTGTATTCTTGCGAAGTGTCCTGTTGAGTGCAAGACAAAAAGCTTTGATATATCTATTTTTTCAGCAATACACAAGTTCTGCACTGCCAACTGACTAAAAAAAGTTATTACTGCTTAAGCTGTCTGACCCTTTTTGACCCATTCTGCCTATTTTCACTCAAATTTTTACTCTGCTCTACAGCCTCAACATTTCTATTACTGCTTTTTAAATTTACCCTTACCTTTTCTGAATCGCCTACATTGTTCCACCCCCAAGGGCTTTATACAAATTCTCACTGCCAGCAATAGAGACTGATAGTTTCTCATATATGAGGGTATTGATGATTGGAGTGTTAGGAGAAGGAGGACACAGAGACTAACAATAAACAAGACGTGAATTTCTAGTGAGGGAGAACAGCCTGCATTATGTAAAAGGTTGGTACAAGTTCCAGCATTAAACTGACCTGATTGAAGCCTTCTCCTGCTGCTATGACCGACAACAGTAAGCAAAAGAAATGTTCCAATGTATGTGAGTGCTTATTGTGGTTTCACACATGCCCTCAGTATACTACTGTTGCTTGAGATCAGGGGGCCACACTCTCTCACCCACTTCCTTGCTTCCCAACACTCCACCACCACATGATTCTTGGTTGCACATGAAACTTAAAAAATAACTCACCAATAAAATTGTTCCACTCTGTGTCCAGATCTGCCTGATTGGCCAAGCAACCCTTCATGACATTGAGGCAGTAATTTTTACATGGTTTAAGAGCAATTAACCCATGACATTGTGGACAGTACGTCATCTTCAGCAGTGCGTTGGCACACTCTGTTGTTGGATTGACCTATTTTTTAAAAAGATGTAGATATTATAAGATGTAACGAAATACTTACATACTTGTCATTCTATCAACAACTTGAAGTAGTTTATGCCAATTTACAGCTTTGCTCTAAGAACTTCAGACGGAGAATTACCTACAGCCACCTATATGATTGACAGCTTGAAGTTGCTATCTACTTTGCAATACAAAGACTGATGCTTGATAAATACAAATGGAAACTGGTGAAGAGAATGAGTCTTAACCATCAACATTGGAGATGGTAGAACTTACAAAGTACAAACACATCTGCAACTGGGTTTTCTTATCATCTACCAGATATACATTTTTTAAAATTCATTCACGGGATGTGGGCTTCGCTGGCTGGGTCAGCATTTATTGCCCATCCCTAGTTGCCCTTGAGAAGATGGTTGGGAGCTGCCTTCTTGAACCACTGCAGTCCAAGTGGTGTAGGTACACCCACATTGCTGTTAGGGAGGGAGTTCCAGAATTTTGACCCCGTGACAGTGAAGGAATAGCAATATATTTCCAAGTCAGGATGGTGAGTGACTTGGAGGGGAACTTCCAGGTGGTGGAATTCCATTCATAAATGCATTTGCCATCGTTGGTTTTCCTTTGTTATCAAAGCTGGCCATTTCTTGCATGAATAGAGTCATCTGTTGTGCATTCTAACATGGCTGTGGAGTCTAATTGCAGACCTGCATGGCTTTCCATAGCGCAGGCAAAGATGAATTGTCTGATTTTGTTGGGGCTGCCTAGTCTTTCTAGCTTAACTTTTGTTCTTTGCTGCCTGTATTCTTTGCTGTTCAAAGGAAACTAAGTCACTACTTCAGATTGCTCCCCAGGTAGTTTTCTTGTGCATTTTTCTCTCAGTTTGTGGTGGACATATCACATTTCCTGAGATACACTTTCAAGAAATCTTTGAACCTTGATCATGGCCTACCTCGCAGGCAGTGTCCAAGTTTAAGTTGTGAATACATGAACGTATTAGGGATTTTATTGTCAGTCACATACACTACATGTCCATTCCATCTGATCTGGCTCTGACGATGAGTGCTTCAATTCCAGACATTTCTGCTCTTTGAGGTATTTCAGTATTGGGCACTTTGCATTATGCTTTTGCAACAATTCTTTACATTCACAGAAAAAGGGCCAGCCATACTCTAAGAACTGATACAATCTTTTGTAACATTTACAGTAATTGCTTACATACAATTTCAGAAACTAAAAATTGCGAAGCATGGTTAGCACATTGGTTCACAGAGAAGAAATGACTAGTACGGTAAATACTTGGCCTCAACTGAAGAATTGCATCCAATTAAAAGCAAAATACTGCAGATGTTGGAAGTCTAAAATAAAAATAGAAAATGTTAGCAGACCTCAATAAGTCTGGCAGCATCTGGCGGTCTGATGAAAGGTCATAGACCAAAAATATTAACTTTGCTTTTCTCTCCACAGGTGAACAGTCAATAGACTTTTGGCCGCTTTCCAAATTTTCCCATCCCGTCCGTGACAATGCCCACTGCCCACAGGACTGGGAAATCCTGGCCCAGGGCTTTGTAAAGCTGAAGTGTGACTTCTACTCCTTGTATTCTAGTTCTCTAGATATAAAAGCTAGCATTCCATTTGATTTTTTGATTATTTTCTGTACCTATTCATGAACATTTTGATGATCCATCTTCACCTTTTCTTAACTTTCTGTCCTTCCTAAATGTCACGTACCCTTCAATATTCAGATCCCAATCTATCCTGTAGCCATGTCTCTGTAAGGCTATAAAATCGTACTTATTTATTTCTAATTGCGCTATCAGTTCATCTGTTTTGTCTTGAATGCTGTGTGTGTTTAAATAGAGAGCCTTTAACTTTGTCCTCTTAATTTTGTAGCGCCTTGGCCTTATCTGCTGATTTACTCATAGAATTGTACTCTCTGTCTCTTCCTGTCACAGTCTGTTTATCCAGAGTAAAGGGTGGAGAGAGCCAAAAGTTCCTATATTGTGTTCAGGAAAATCTCCTAAAGCAGTATGTGTCCAATCCAACAAGAAAAGACGCATTGTTGGACCTCGTTCTTGGAAGTGAGGTGGGCCAAGTAAATCTAGTGTCAGTGGGGGAACATTTAAGAGACAGTGATCGTTGTATTGTACATTTTAAGATGATGATGGAAAAGGACGATAGGCAATCCAGAGTAAGAATAATTAACTTGACCAGAGCCAATTTCGATGGGACAAAGAACAAAGAAAAGTATAGCACAGGAACAGGCCCTTCGGCCCCCCAAGCCTGCGCCAATCATATTGCCTGTCAAACTAAAACATTTTGCACTTTCAGGGTCCGTATCCCTCTATTCCCATCTTATTCACATATTTGTCAAGCTGCCTCTTAAACACCACTATCGTACCTGCTTCCACCACCTCCTCTGGCAGCGAATTCCAGACACTCACTACCCTCTGCGTGAAAAACTTGCCCCGCACATCTCCTCTATAGTTTTCTCCTCTCACCTTAAATCTATGTCCCCTAGTAATTGACTCTTCCACCCTGGGAAAAAGCTTCTGACTATCTACTCTGTCCATGCCACTCATAATTTTGTAAACTTCTATCAAGTTAGCCCTCAATCTCCGTCGCTCTAGTGAGAACAATCCGAGTTTCTCCAACCTCTCCTCATAGCTAATAACCTCCAGACCAGACAGCATCTTGGTAAACCTCCTCTGCACCCTCTCCAATGCCTCCATATCCTTCTGGTAATGTGGCGACCAGAATTGCACGCAATATTCCAAGTGTGGCCTAACCAAGATTCTATACAGCTGTAGCATGACTTCCTAGCTTTTATACTCAATACCCCTGCCAATGAAGGCAAGCATGCCATATGCCTTCCTGACTACCTTATCCACCTGCGTTGCCACTTTCAGTGGACTTGTACACCCAGATCCCTCTGCCCGTCGATGCACTTAAGGGTTCTGCCATTTACTGTATAATTCCTACCTGTATTAGACCTTCCAAAATGCATTACCTCGCATTTGTCCGGATTAAACTCCATCTGCCATTTTTCCGCCCAAGTCTCCAACCGATCTACATCCCGTTGTATCCTTTGGCAATCCTCTTCACTATCTGCAACTCCTCCAACCTTAGTGTCGTCTGCAAACTCCAGTCCAGTTACATTTTCCTCCAAATCATTTATGTAAACAGCAAAGGTCCCAGCACTGATCCCTGCGGAACTCCACTAGTCACAGCTCTCCATTCAGAAAAGCACCCTTCCACTGCTACCCTCTGTCTTCTATGACCAAGCCAATTCTGTATCCATCTTGCCAGCTCACCTCTGATCCCGTGCGACTTTACCTTCTGTATCAGTCTGCCATGAGGGACCTTGTCAAAGGCCTTACTGAAATCCATGTATATAACATTCACTGCCCTTCCATCATCGATCATCTTTGTCACTTCCTCGAAAAACTCGATCAAGTTAGTGAGACACGACCTCCCCTTCACAAAACCATGCTGCCTCTCACTAATACGCCCATTTGCTTCCAAATGGCAGTAAATCCTGTCACGAGGAATCTTCTCCAATAATTTCCCTACCACTGACATAAGGCTCACCGGCCTGTAATTTCCTGGATTATCCCTGCTACTCTTCTTAAACAATGGAACAACATTGGCCATTCTCCAGTCCTGTGGGACCTCACCCGTAGCCAGTGAGGATACAAAGATTTCTGTCAAGGTCCCAGCAATCTCCTCCCTTGCCTCCATCAGTACTCTGGGGTAGATCCCATCTGGCCCTGGGGACTTATCCACCTTAATATTCTTCAAGACGCCTAACACCTCCTCTTTTTTGATCTCAACATGATCCAGGCTATCTACACACTCTTCCCTAGACTAATCAACCGCTAAGTCCTTTTCTTTGGTGAATACTGATGAGAAGTATTCATTTAGTATCTCTCCCATTTCTTCTGGCTCCACACACAGATTCCCACCTCTGTCCCAAGAACAGAGCTGGGCCAAATAGACTGGAACCAAAGATAGGCGGGAAATACTGTAACTGAACAATGGGCTACCTTCAAAAAAGAGTTGGTTTGGGCACAGTCAAGTTATATTCCATCAAAAGGGAAAGGTATGGCAAACAAATCCAGAGCTCCCTGGATGAAAAAGGAGACAGATATTAAGATAAAGATGAAAGAGTGTGCTTATGACAGGTGTCAGGTAGAAAATACAATTGAAAACCAAGGGGAATACAAAAGGTTCAGAGGGGAGGTGAAAAAGCATATTAGAGAAGTGAAGAGGGATTACAAGAAAAGACTGGCAGCCAACATAAAGGGGAATCCCAAAGTCTTCTATAGACATATAAAGAGTAAAAGGGTGGCAAAAGATAACGTAGGCTAACAAAGCAAAAAGATATGGCAGCATGGCAGGGTGGCTATTTAGTTAATGATAGCCAGAGTGTGACAGGAAGGGACAGAGTGTACAAACATTTAAAAAAAGCAGCAAATAGGGTCAAAAGGGGAAAAAAATGGTAAAAAGGCAAAATTAATGGTTCTTAAATCCATGTAGTATTCGGAACAAAATAAATGAATTAATGACACAAATAAAGGTTAATGGGTATGATCTTATAGCCATTATGGAGACAAAGTTACAAGGAGATCAAAGCTGGGAACTAAATATTCAGGGGTATCTGACTTTTCTAAAGGACAGGCAGGAGCAAAAGGGTGGTGGGGTAGCTTTGTTAGTACAGGATGGAATAAGTACGATAGCAAGAAATGATATTGCATCAGAAGATGTAGAATCCACATGGGTGTAGGTAAGAAATAACAAGGGGAAGAAGGCAATGGTGGGAGTAGTCTATAGGCCACCTAACAGTAGCTATACTGTAGGACAGAGAATAAATCAGGAGATAATGGGGGCATGTAAAAAAGGCAGTGCATTAATCATGGGTGATTTTAATCTTCATGTAGATTGGAAAAACCAAATTGGCAGAGGTAACCACGAGCAAGAACTCAGTGTATTTGGAACAGTTTCCTAGAACAATATGTTGTGGATCCAACCAGGGATCAGGCTATTTTGGCTTTGGTAATGTTTAATGAGGCACATTTAATAAATGATCTCAGAGTAAAAGATCCCCTAGGAAACAGTGACCATAACATGATAGAATTTAGCATTCAGTTTGAGAGTGAGAAACTTGGTTCGTAAACAACTGTGCTAAACTTAAATAAGGGTAATTACAATGGAATGAGGGCAGAGTTGGCTGGAGTGGACTAGAAAAGGAGTTTAGCAGAAAAGACAGTTGGTGAACAATGGCAGATGTTTAAGAAAATAGTTCATGACTCACAAAAAGCATATATCCCAGTGAGAAAGAAGGAAGGGGATAAACTAACCCTGGTGTACCAAGGAAGTTAAGGATAGTATCAAATTGAAAGAAAAAACATACAATGTGGCAAAGAATAGCAGTAAGCCAAGGGATTGGGAAAGTTTCAAAAACCAATAAAAGATGTCCAAAAAATAATAAAGAGGGAGAAAATAAACTTTGAGAGTAAACTAGCAATTAATATAAAAACAGACAGTCGGAGCTTCTTTAAATATATAAGAACATAAGACATAGGAGCAGAAATTAGGCCATTCGGCCCACTGAGTCTGCTGCTCCATTCAAACGTGGCTGATAAGTTTCTCAACCCCATTCTCCTGCCTTCTCCCCGTAACCTTTGATCCCCGTACCAATCAAGAACCTGTCTATCTCGGTCTTAAATACACTCAATGACCTGGCCTCCACGGCCTTCTATGGCAATGAATTCCATAGATTCACCACTCTCTGGCTAAAGAAGTTTCTCCTCATCTCTTTTCTAAAAGGTCTTCCCTTTACTCTGAGGCTGTGCCCTCGGGTCCTAGTCTCTCCTAGTAGTGGAAACAGCTTCCCCACGTCCACTCTATCCAGGCCTTTCAGTATTCTGTAAATTTCAATCAGATCCCCCCTCATCCTTCTAAACTCCTGTGCGGCACCTTGTCAAAGGCCTTCTGGAAGTCCAAGTAGATAACATCCATTGGCTCTCCTTTGTCTAACCTATTCGTTACCTCCTCAAAGAATTCTAACAGATTTGTCTGGCATGACCTCCCCTTGATGAAACCATGCTGACTTTGCCCGATTTTACCATGCATTTCCAAGTATTCTGTAATCTCATCCTTAATAATGGACTCTAAAATCTTACCAACGAACGAGGTCAGGCTAATCGGCCTGTAATTTCCAGTCTTTTGCCTCACTCCCTTCTTAAACAGGGAGCTTACATTAGTGATTTTCCAGTCCTCTGGGACCCTCCCTGACTCTAGTGATTCCTGAAAGATCATCACTAACGCCTCCACTATCTCTTCAGCTATCTCCTTCAGAACTCTGGGGTGTAATCCATCTGGTCCAGGTGATTTATCCACCTACAGACCTTCCAGTTTTCCTAGCACCTTCTCCTTGGTAATGGCCACCATACTCACCTCTGCCTCCCGACTCTCTTGAACTTTGGGGATGTCACTCGTGTCTTCCACTCTGAAGACTGACGCAAAGTACCTATTCAGTTCCTCCGCCATTTCTTTGTTCCTCACTACTACTTCTCCAGCGTCATTTTCCAGCGGCCCAATGTCCACTTTTGCCTCTCTCTTACCCTTTATATATCTAAAAAAAACTCATGCAATCTTCTTTTATATTACTGGCTAGTTTACCCTCATATTTAAACTTCTCCCTCCTTATTTCTTTTTTAGTTGTCCTCTGTTGGTCTTTCTAGGCTTTCCAATACCCCGGTTTCCCACTGCTCTTCGCCGCATTGTATGCTTTCTCTTTAGCTTTTATGCTGTCCCTGACTTCCCTTGTCAGCCATGGTTGCCTTGACCTCTCTTTAGTATGCTTCTTCTTCCTAGGGATGAATTTTTGCTGTGTCTCCCAAATTACTCCCAGAAACTCCTGCCATTGCTCCTGTCTTTCCTGTTAGGCTCATCTCCCAGTCAATTCTGGCCAGCTCCTCCCTCAGGCCTCTGTAGTTGCCTTTATTCAACTGAAATACCGTTACATCTGATTCCAGCTTTTTCCTCTCAAATTGCAGAGTAAATTCTATCATATTATGGTCACTTCCTCCTAAGGGTTCCTTCACCTCAAGCATATATTACATTTTATTGACCCAAAAGCAGAGACAAAATAAAAACATGAAAGATTTTATATTGGGAAGGATTTAAATTTCAAAGAGATGTGAGAACAAAGCTTAAGGGGGCTGTTGGCAGTTGGCTGTGTGAGGAGGATCTCTTGGAAACAGCCCTAGGAGAAGATGCAGTTTGAATCAGCCATCCAGTCAAGCCAGAAGAGTCTTGGGCTGCAAAAATCAGCCTTGTTCTGAAGTCTTGGATTTCCACAGCAGAATGGAAGAGAATTTAAGTGGTTGTGTGGTATTCCTTTATTAAAGCTACTGCAGTTTGCCTTGGGTAATGTTTTTTACAGTTAAACATCTACAAGGGACTCTTTTGGGGGGATTTTTTTAAGAGTAATTTTAACTGTGCAACTGTAATTTTGTGTGCTTAAGTTTTCTTTTCTTGTTAATAAAACTTCTACTTTTAGGGCAGGAATTTTCAGTCGGTGTGCGGGGGCGGGCCCGACACACCGATGTGTAAAATGACATGCAATGACATCGGGCGTGCGTTCCGATGTCATTGCGCTGTCTTGTGATGTTTCATTTGGCAGGTGCGCGCTGGAGTTGGCTGCGCACCCGCTGATATTTAAACAACCTATTAAGGCCATTTAGGGGGTGATTAATGTAATTGTTAATGCTGCCCGTCCAATCTTAAGGTTGGCGGGCAGGCGAAATGGCCAAACAGCCTTCACGTTTTTAGGAAACCTCATCCACGTGCGGGATGAGATTTCATAAAGCTTTTATTAATAAAATAAAAAAATTCTCCTAACTATAAAAACATGTCCCATCTCATGTGACACAGTCACATGAGATGGGACACATTTAAATAAATTTTAAATCCATGTATTTAATAATTTCAATGGTGATTCAATCTCCCTGAGGCAGCTCCGTGTTCCGGGAGATTGAAGCGCTCTTTCGCGCGCATAGGTGGAAGAAAGCTGGCCCCGACTCTCCCTCCTCTCCCTGCCTGCACAGGTAGCACTGACTGCTACGGCTTGCTGGGTGGGCCTTAATTGGATTTCCACAGCAGAGTGAAAGAGAGTTTAAGTGGTTGTGAAAATTCCCCACACCTTTTTTTCTTGTATTCTGAAAACGAGAAGAAAACGCACTGATCTCAGCGCAAGAAATCTAGTAATACTTTTGGGATTTTAAAAATTAAGGCCTGAATTTTTCAAGTGGTTGTGTGGTATTCCTTTATTAAAGCTACAGCGGTTTGCCTGCTCCCACCAAGCCCACCCGCCGCCTGAAAAATTCAGGCCTTAATTTTTAAAATCCCAAAAGTATTACTAGATTTCTTGCGCTGAGATCAGTGCGTTTTCTTCTCGTTTTCAGAATACATGAAAAAAAGGTGTTGTGGGGAAGTTTCAGTCAGGGAACATGGTTCCTTGGCTGCATGGTGGTTCTCCCCGACATTAGCTAGATGTAAAGGTACATAGGGACAACTCTTTGGTGCCAGTGCTCGGACCCCTCCTTTTTGTGAGCCAACCTGGGTCAGTTGAGAACAAAGGTAATAGGCTGAGCTAGTTAATAATGTAAATCTGTGTAAGATAAGGACAGACGTTGACGTGGGTTGTATGTGTATTTTGTGTGTTTAAAATAATCGGAATCGTCTGGGCATTGTGAACACTCATAACCTTGTTATGGGAGGGCAGTTAAAGAGAGATGGATGTCTGTAAGTAGACAATAGTAGACTATCAATATTCATTGGAGTTTACCTCCAATCATTAACAGGCTATCAATACTTATAAGAGTTTACCTCCAGCTGCATTGTAACATGAACTTGACTGTGTACAACTGTTAATATGAAATGGGAAGCAACCTCCGCGTATTATTTACTATCTCCGCTGTATTGTTAACCATAGCAATGAATGAAGCTGTCTTACTATAAAAACTGGACACATGTTTGTATTTGTTAGGTGTGACTCTGGTGTAGTCCACATTTCTCGTTGCAACGATAATAAAATCAACTGTGTCTTCACCTCCAGCCGGGGTCTCATGGCTTTCTCCTGTTCTCTCTAGGCCACACTAATTCGACAGGAAGCCCTCAGCAAATTAATAGACCCCAAGAAGTGTAATTGAGAAATCCCACAACAAAGGGTATGGCTCATAAGTCAAGATACCCTCTGTGATTTGGTTTTCTCAGTAATTAACATCTGCTGTGTTCTTTGGGGCTCTTTGCGGGATTATTAAAATTCCTTGATTGCACTGGAGTTTGTGAATCCAAGGGATACAAGTACAAGAAGAACACTGAACTCAGGAGTTTTGTGTTGAGGGGTCTTCAAGTGGTTGGACTGCAAATGGCTTTGGCAATTGCTAAGGCATTTCTTGGAGTAGAAAATGTGACTTTGGAGTATTTGAAATCTCTGACTAAAATTCAACTGAGAGAGTTAGTAGATGAAGTGCAGGTAGGAATAAATGTGGAATTATGTAAGGCTGGTATGATTAAAGTACTTACCCGACATTTAAAGTTGGTGGAGGGGACACCTGAAACTAATGTGTCACAGCTAGAGGTAGTAAGACTTCAGTTGCAAATGAAGAAGCTTGAACGGGAACAAGAAATGGAACTGAAAAGAACTGGCCAGTCTCTATGTCCCGGGGACTGGCCAAGGATCATAACACAAAATGAAGGCTCTTGTTGGATATGCCCGCACATCCCAGGGTCTGGCCAATAATCGTAACAAGGGGAAAAAGCATAATAGAGAAGCAAAGAGGGAGTATGAAAACTGGCAGCCAACATAAAAGAAAATCCCAAAGTCTTTTTTAGGAATATAAATAGTAAAAGGGTGGTGAAAGGAGGAATAGGGCCAATTAGGGACCAAAAAGGGATTTAAGCATGGAGGCATAGTGCATAGCTGAGGTATTAAATGAATAGTTTGCACTTGTATTTAACAAGGAAGAAGATGCTATCCAGGACTTGGTGAAAGAGGAGGTAATTCAGAAATAAGGTATTGGATAGGCTATCTGTACTTTAAGTTGATAAGACACCAGGATCAGATGGGATGCATCCAAGGATACTGAGGGAAGTGAGAGTGGAAATTGCAGAGACACTGGCCATAATTTTTCAGCCTTCCTTAGACTCAGGGGGGGCCAGAGAACTGGAGAATTGCAAACATCACACCCTTGTTCAAAAAAGGTTGTAAAGATAAACCCAACTACTGGCCAGCCAGTTTAACTTCGATGGTGGGGAAACTTCTAAAAACAATAATTCAGGACAGAATTAATAGTCACACAGAGAAATGCAATTAAGAAAAGCCAGAATAGATTTCTTAAGGGGAAATCATGTTTAACTAGCTTGCTGCAGTTTTTTGAAGAGGCAACAGGGACAGTGATGAGACCAATGCTGTTGACGTGGTATACATGGATTTGTGAGCAAAGTTATAGCTCATGAAATAAAAGGGACAGTAGCAGCACTGTTGAAATCATATCTTTCAAAATTATATTTTGCTTTTAAAATATGGAAAGACATTGCATTATCTGGACATTTGGATGCTGACCTGGAGTTTTTTTTTAAAAAGGCATAAGTTCATCTTGTAACTGTCAACAAGCAGGCCTTTTCCAAGAAATCACCTGACCAGCATGGTACTTGAGGGGCAAGAGCTTTTTGTTTGCAATTCTTTTGATGGGGATAAAACTGGTAAAGGTGAAGGCTAGTAGCTACTGGAAATCACATGACAATGACAAGCTTTATGTTTTGAACCTGTCGCTTTTGGACTCAGTCTTTTGGGGAATAAGTTGAGAAGGAAGGCTTCTCTAACTGGCTCTCTCCCTGCCTTGCTTGAAATAGTGCGTGTGGTGATCAACCTACAGTCAGAGAATCCTCATCTGCGTATAACTTGTCTGCATTTGGAAACCTGAAAAGCTGAGAAAAGGAGGATTGATCTGGCCCTACTTTCATCCACACTGTGGCTCCTTTGGAAAGAACATCCCAATCAGCTGGCAACCAGCAATCAGTCTTCATACGAGGGAGAACTAGATTGACAGCTTTGAAACCCTGCAAACTTGCTCTTTTTTAATACAGTTTCTTTCCAACTGCCCATCTCTGCAGAGACTCGACTTGTTTGTCCTTTGGTTGTGTGTGTATGTGTATGTGTTCGTGTACTGGAGAATGTCTTTAAAGAGAAAGTTATACTTAGAAAGTTATACTTCCAGGTTACAATTGTGTGTTAACCAGTTCTTGCAACTTGTTAAAAAATGTTTTTGTTTTATAATAAATCAATCATTCTGAGTTTATTGAAAGAAGCCTGATTAAAATCTCTTTTATTCTGGGTGCCTGTAGCTAAACAATTGGCCATTCTGGTGAGTGAATTAAAGATTTAAACTAATATTGCGATCTGTGGAGTAGTGGAGCTAGGTCAATTGCGTACTTCTCCCAACCCGGTCATAACAACATGGATACAGAATTGGATGAGCGACAGGAAACAGAGTAGTGGTTACTGGATGTTTTTGGAGCTGGAGGCGCATTTGTAGTGGAGTTCACCATGGGTCAGTGTTGGGACCCCTGCTTTTCCTGATATATATTAATGACCCAGACCTTGGTGTGCAGGGCACAATTTGAAAGTTTGTGTTTGTTATGAAACTTGGAAGCAAGGCAAACTACGAGGGATTAGTTTAGAACTTCAAAAGGACACGGGCAAGTTAGTGGAATGGGCAGACAGGTGGCAAACAAAGATCATTGCAGAAAAATGCAAATTGATTCATTTTGGTGGGAAGAATAAGGGGATAGAACATAAAAATAAAGGGTACAACTCTAAAGGGATGCAGGAGCAGAGGGACCTAGATGTATATATGCATCATTGAAGGTGGCAGGACAGGTTGACAGTGGGTTAATAAATTATATAGTATCATTGACTCTATTAATAGGGGCATAAAACACAAGAACAAGGAGGTTATGTTGAACTTGTATAAGACACTAGTTCAGCCTCAGCTGGAGTATGGCGTCTAGTTGTGGATGCTGTGTTTTAGGAAAGATGTGAAGCATTGAAGAAAGTGCAGAAGATTCACAAGGATGGTTTCAAGAATGAGGAATTTCAATTATGAAGAAAGATTGGAGAAGTTGGGTTTGTTTTCCTTGGAGAAGCGAAGGCTGAGAGGAAACTTGATAGAGGTATTCAAAATCATGAGGAGTCTGGACAGTGCAGATAGGGAGAAACTGTTCCCACTCATGAAAGGATCGAGAACGAGAGGGCAGACATTTAAAGTAATTGGTCAAAGAAGCAAAAGCAATATGAGAAACTTTTTCATGCAGCGAGTGGTTAAGATCTGGAATGCTTTGCCTGAGAGTGTGGTGGAGGCAGGTTCAATTGAAGCATTCAAAAGGGAATTAGACTGTTATCTAAAAAGGAAGAATGTGCAGGGTTACAGAGAGAAGGCAGGAGAATGACACTAAATGAATTGCTCATTTGGAAAGCTGGTGCAGACATGATTGGCTGAATAGCCTCCCTCTGCACTGTAACAATTCTGTTATAGGTACGGCAGTAATCCTTAATCTTCACATCCACTGATCAAATTGGCAAAGGGAGGATGAGTTCATACAGTGTATTCAGGACAGTTTCTTAGCACAACGGATTCTTGAACCTACCAGGGAACAGGCTGTTTTGGAGCTGGTAATATGTAATGAGGTAGGATTAATGAAATACTTCATAGTAAAGGATCCTCCAGGTAAGAGTAAATATGATAGAATTTCACATTCAGTTTGAGAGTGAGAAATGTGGGACCATAACTGGTGTCTTAAACTTAAAGGAAATTACAAGGATATGAAGACAGAGTTGGCTGAAGTGCACTGAGAAAATAGGTTAAAAGGTAAGATAGAAGAGAAGCAGTTGCAGACATTTAAAGCACTATTTCACAACTCTCAACAAAGATATATTACATTGAGGAAGAAAGGCGACATGAGAAGGATGTACCACCCGTGCTGAACTAAGGAAGTGGGTATCAAATTGAAAGAAAAGGCATACAATGCTATGAAGATTGTGGTATACCAGTAGACTGGGAAAGTTTTAGGAGCCAGTAAAGGATGACTAAAGAAATAATAAAGGGAGAAATTAGACTATGAGAGAAAACAAGCAAAAAATACAAAAGCAGATAGTAAAAGTGTCTACAAGTATATAAAAAAAAGCAGCTAAAGTGAGCATTGGTCCCTTAGAGAGAGAAGACTGGGGAATTAATAATGGCAAATAAGGAAATGTCAGAAACTTTGAACAAGTATTCTGTATCCATCTTCAAAGTAGAAGACACAACAAACATCCCAAGAATAGTAGAAACCCAAGAGACAAAAGGGCAAGAGGAATTTAAAACAATCACTATCACAAGAGAAGGAGTAATGAGAACACTGATGAGACTTGAGGCTGACAAGTTGCCTGGACCTGACAGCCTGCATTCCAGTGTCTTAAAAGAAGTGGCTGCAATAATAGTAGTTGCATTGACTGTAATCTTCCAAAACTTCTTAAAGTCTGGAAAGGTCCCAGTGGATTAGAAAACCACAAATGTAACACATATGTTCAAGAAAAGGTGTGTGTGTGTGTGTGTGTGTGTGTGTGTGTGTGTGGGGGGGGGGGGGGGGGGGGTGGAGAGATAGAGAAGTAGTAAACTATAGGTCAGTTAGCCTAAAGCCTGTCATTAGGAAAATACTAGAATCCATTATTAAAGAGGCCGTAGCAGGCATTTAGAAAATCAATACACAATTGGCAGAGTCAACATGGTTTTGTGAAAGGGAAATCATGTTTAATAAATTTGTCAGAGTTCTTTGAGGGTGGATAAAGGGGAACCAATTGATGTAGTATATTTAGATTTCCAAAAGGCACTTGATAAGGAGCCACATAAAAGGTTACTACACAAGATAAGTTGGGCAAGATATATAAGCATGACTAGAGAACTGGCTAACTAACAGGAAACAGACAGCCAGGATAAATGGATAATTTTCAGGATGGCAAATTGTAACTAGTAGAGTGCAGCAGGGATCAGTGCTGGGATTTGAACTATTTACGATCCATATTAATGACTTGGGTGAAGGGACCGACTGTATTGCCGCAAAATCTGCTGATGATACTGTAGGTAGGAAAGGTAAGGATACAAAGTGTCTACAAAAGGACACAGATAGGTTATGTGAGTGGGCAAAAAATTGACAGATGGAGTATAATGTGGAAAAATATGAGGTTGTCCACTTTGGCAGGAAGAATAGGAAAGCAAATCATTCAAATGGAGAAAGACTGCAGAATGTCGCAGTACAGAGAGACCCGGGTGTCCTTGTACATGAATCACAAAAAAGTCAGCATGCAGGTACAGCAAGTGATTAGGAAGGTAAATGGAATGTTAGCCTTTCTTGCAAAGGGGGATGAAGTGTAAAAGTAAGGGAGCCTTGCTACAACTGTACAGAGCATTGGTGAGATCACACCTAGAGGAATGTGTACAGCTTTGGTCACCTTACTTAAGGAAGGACATACTTGTATTAGAAGCAGTTCAGAGAAGGTTCACTAAGATGTTTGTCTTATGAGTAAAGATTGAGCAGGTTAGGCTTATACTCACTGGAGTTTAGGAGAATATGAGGTGATTTTATTGAAACATAAAAGATTCTGAGGAATTTTGATAGGGTAGATGTTGAGATATTTCCCCTCATGGGAGAATCTAGAACTCTGGGGCAAAGTTCTAGTTCCCATTTAAGACTGAGATGAGGAACAATTTCTTCTTTCATCGGTTTTCCCCTCCCTATCTTTGTAATTTCCTCCAGCCCCAAAATTCCAAGAAATCCACACTCAACTAATTGAGCACCCCAGATTGGTGATTGAACTTTCAGCTGCCTGGGCCCTAAACTCTGGAATTCCATCTCTTTACCTCTCTGTTCTCCTTTAAGAAACTCCAAAAAAACCTACCTCTTTGACCAATAAGCTCATAAGGTCATGGCTGATCTGATTGTGACCTTAACTCCACTTCCCTGCCTGTCCCCCATAACCTTTAACTCCCTTATTGATCAAAAATCTAACTCTGCCTTGAATATATTCAATGACCCAACCTCCACTGTTCTCTGTGGAAGAGAATTCCAAAGACTAATGACCTTCTGAGAGAAAAAAATCTTCCTCATCTGTCTTAACTGGGAGACCCCTTATTTTGAATCTGTGTCCTCCCACGAGAGGAAACATCCTCCCAGCATCTACCCTATTGAGCTCCCTTGTTTCAATGTATAGGCCCAGCCTGCTCAACCTTTCCTCATGAGACAAATTCTTCAACCCAGGAATCAGCCTAGTGAATCTTCTCTGAACTATTTTCAATGCAAATATCTCCCTCCTTAAATAAAGCTACCAAAACTGTACAAAGTACTCCAGGTGTGGTCTCAACAATACCTTGTACAACTGTAGCAAGGCTTGCCTACTTTTATAGTCCATCACCCTTGCAATAAAGGCCTACATTTCATTTGCCTTCCTAACCACTTGCTGACTATTTTGTGATTCATGTTACAAGGACATCCAAGTCCCTCTGTACAGCAGCATTCTCCAATCTCTCTCCATTTAAATAATATTCTGCTTTTCTGTTCTTTCTGCCAAAGTGGACTACCTCATATTTTCCTACATTGTAATCCATCTGCCAATTTTTTGACCACTCAATTATATCCTTTGCAGACTCTGGCCTGGATTTTCATCGAGTCGGATTGACTCAGGAGCCCTTTAAAAATGGCAGGCAGGTCCCGACTCCAGGATTCCCGACCCCATTCCTGGGCTGTCTAAATTTTCAGGAGTGCCTTTAAAGAGTGTGGGCTTCTTCCCACACTCCCAGCCTGGCTGCCTCCATTCCAGAGATAGGTATCTTCTGCTCTCTGCAATTTTCATGGAATTGGGCCAGGTTTTTAAAGCATCATGATTCATCACCCCTTGGGGGAGTTGTGAACCTGAGTGTGCATGAGGGGACCTATTAGAAGGTAAGTTCAAAAAGTCCCTCCTCATGCCCCCTATGCCAAGTTATGCCCTCCCACCCACCCCCATGTCCCCTCATGCCCCCTATGCCAAGCTCTGGAGCCAGACATCTATTCGAATATCAGAACACTTGCTCCCCAGAGGAAACATTGTTTGGTTAACAGCTCAGGCTCTGATCTCTGTGGTCAATTTCACAATGTTTGTTGACATAAGTCAAGTGGGTTTCAAGTATTTGTGGTTTTTGAAACTTCAAAGGGCCTGGATGATTGACACTTTTATTAGCTTGTCCAGACTTTTTTTCCAAGTATAGGGGAAACTTATCATTGGATTACATTTTCTCAAAGCCTTTTTTTTTACACATCCCAATTTACACTGTGGTGTTCATTGGTTCTAGAAACTATACAGTGCATCAATGGGCATGGAAGTGCCAGAGCCTGGCACAGGGGGCATGAAGGGACATAGGGGGGTGGGTGGAAGGGTAAAGCTTGGCATAGGGGGCATGGGAGGATGGGTGGATGGGCAGAGCTTGGCATAAGGGGCATGAGAGGAAAAAAAGGGTGTGGGTGGAAGAGGAAAGCCTTGCTTGGGGGCTTCAGAGAACATAAGGGGTGGGTGGAAGGGCAGGGCTTGCCATGGGAGCATGCGGGAACATAGGGGTTGGGTTGGGGTATGAGGTGACATGGATGGAGCATGGGGAGGGGGAGAAGGGGTTGAGAGGGGTGAGGGCTGGTGGGCTTGCGTGTTTTTATTTCACTGGGACAATGTCCCACGGCACCAAGGCCTTTTAAACAGCCCACCTCCAGCTTGCACCTGACCCCCAGCAATGAAGATCCCAGCATGGCAGGCACTTTCTCCTGAGGCGGGCAAACCGAGCCGGAAATTTTCCCAACTCCCCCTACCAGCCTTGAGGATGAAAATCCAGGCCTTTGTATCCTCCTCAAAACTTGCTTTCCTACTTATCTTTGTACCATCAGTAAATTTGGCTACAATAGTCAGTCCCTTCATCCAAGTCATTAATATAGATCATGCGAGGGCCCCAACAAGGCACTCCACTAGTTACAGTTTGCCAAACTGAAAATGACCCACTTATGCCGACTCTTCATTTCCCATTAGTCAGTCAATCCTCTATCCATGCAAATATATCATTACCAATACCATTAGCTCTTATTCATCAGTCACCCTTTATGTGGCATCTTATTGAATGCCTTCTGGAAATCCAAATGTACTACATCTACTGGTTCCTCTTTATCTACCCTGCTTGTTATATCCTCAAAGAACTCTAAAATGTTTGTCAAATATGATTTCTCTTTCACAAATGACTCTGCCTGACAGTGTTATGATTTTCTAAAACAAAAACAGAATTACCTGGAAAAACTCAGCAGGTCTGGCAGCATCGGCGGAGAAGAAAAGAGTTGATGTTTCGAGTCCTCATGACCCTTCGACAGAACTTGCCCTGTTTCTAAATGCCCTGTTACTACCTCCTTAATAATAGATGCTAGTATTTTCCCAATGACAGATGTTAGGCGACCTGGCCTTTTGTTTCCTGTTTTCCGTCTCCCTCCTTTCTTGAATAGTGTGTTACATTTGTTGTTTTCCAAGAATCCAGGGGTTTTGGTCATCTGCCCTAATATCACTTTATATGGTTCAGTGTCAAATTTTGCTTTAGAATACTCCTGTGAGGAGCCTTTATTACATTAAAGGCATTATATAAATACAAATTGTTGTTGCACATGCTTATGTTCCAAGCAAGAATTGCTGTGTATTCAATAGCATTATTGAATTAGATAGTAAAGTCAACCTAGATAAATCAGGAAATGTCAAAGTTGATTGATTCCAGGTCTGGATAGTATCCATCCAAGGGTGATTAAACAGTGGGACAGGCAGGAATATTCCTCTCAGGCTTGAAACTAACCCACTTGGCTCCAATTTTCCAAAAAGGGGACCAATCAGAACCACGGCACATCAGGCCATTACTGGGAAAATGCTAGAAGAGATTGTAAAAGATGCCCTTCATTATCACTGAGAAAATAAAGGGGGTCATTACTAATTCAAAACAATGCTTCTGAAACAAAAGACTTGCCTAATAAATAACTGTGTTAATTTCGTCCTGATTATAGTCTCTAAAAATCCCATCACCAATGTTAGGTTGACTAACCTGTAATTGACAGCTTAACATTCTCCCCCTTTTTTTTTGGATAGGCTGCAATATCTGCAATCTTCCAGTCCTCCTGCAGCATCGCTCCCATAT
Source organism: Carcharodon carcharias (assembly GCF_017639515.1). NCBI lineage: Eukaryota > Metazoa > Chordata > Chondrichthyes > Lamniformes > Lamnidae > Carcharodon > Carcharodon carcharias. The sequence continues at coordinate 173,344,980 of NC_054475.1, read as the reverse complement.
CCAAAAAGGATTGAAAGGTAGTTGCATGCTCTGATGAAAGGTGAACACGACCTGAAAGGTTAACTTTGTTACTCTCCCCACAGCTGCTCTCTGAGCTGCTGAGTATTTCCAGTATTTTCTGTTTTTATATCAGATTCCCAGCCTCTGCAGTGTTTTGCTTTTGCATACCCTAATACCAAGTTTGTAAGAGTGTCATGCAGTACTTTTTCAAAACGTCTTTGGAGGTCTAGGCATATTCTTCTTCCCTCTGCCCCATTAAGAATCTTGATTTACCTGATTCCCGAGTGGAGACCGGGAATTACAAATCCCAGTATGACCCAGGCATTTCTGCACACGCATGGATTGGGACTGGATTGTGCATGCGCAGTCCAGCATTTTAGAGATCTTTCGGCCAGGGACAAGTGCCCAGTGCGCCTGTCTGGGGTCAAAACAGCGTGAAAACCTGATCATGGGACCCAGGAGTGGGGGGGCCATTATAACCTGAAGGAGTCCTGAGACAGAGGGCAGGGAGAGATCCTAGAGAGGTAGAGGGAACCCAGAATGGGAACAGGGAGAGGCCCAAGAGACTGAGAGAAAGAGAGAGATAGAGAGACAGAGAGAGAGGTCAGGAGTAGGGGAAGAAGCCCCAAGCAGTAAAAGTGCTGCGGTTGGCAGACTTCAAGTATTGAGGGCTCGGGAGAAGGCCTGGAGAGTGAAAAGGCAGTGAAAGATTGGTGACTCCCTGCTGCGGGCTTTGGGGCAAAGGTAACCCTTTGGAGCAGTGGTGTTCTGCTAAGCGTGGCCTAAGAGCTGAAGTTGTGCCTGTGAATTGGTGCTGGTGTGCAAACTTGGAATTCCACGGGAATGTAGTCTTGGAAGCCGAGATCAAAACTCTTGGAAGTGAACAATCATTGAGGTGGTCCAAGTTGGAGCGACTTTTGGAGGGAATTCAGAGGTTAGCTATTCAAAGGTGAAGACTGGAAATCCCTCATGAGGGACACAGAGTTTTAATGAGATTGTGTAACGCTCTGTGGATACTGACATCTGGGTGGGTTGCTGAGAAATCTGTGGGGTCTCACTTGGTTGCATCTGCCATTTATTGTGCAATGTTGGATGATCGACCGCAGTTTGCCTGTTACTTCATATTTACCTCATGGTAATTCTTAACGTTAGAGTAGAAATTGTTTTACTTTTCTGACTTTGTATAGTAATAATTTTGCTTGGTCAAAGGCAATGGAATCTTGTGGCTTTATGTTATCACAGAATCTTTACAGTGCAGGAGGCCATTCAGCCCATCAAATCTGCATTGGCTCTCTGAAAGAGCATTCCACCTAGTCCCACTCCCCTGCCTTATCCTCGTAACCTTGCACATTCTCTCCTTTCAGGTAACAATCCAATCCCCTCTTGAATATCTTGGTCGAACCTGCCTCCATCACCCTTTCAGTAAGTTTGTTCCAGACTCCAATCACCCTCTGGATGAAAAAATTTTTCCTCACATCATATTTACTCTTTTTGCCATTTATTTTGAATCTGTGCCCTCTAGTTCTTGATGTTCTCTTGAGTGGGAACATTTCTTACTATTTACTCTGCCCCTACCCCTCCGAATCTTGAATACCTCTACCAAGTCTCCTCTCCAATCTATCCTCATAGCTACAGTTCTTCATCCCAGGAATCATTCTTGTGAATCTCCTCTGTATCCTCTCCAATGCCATCACATTCTTCCTCAAGTATGGCACCCAGAACTGATCGCAGCACTCCAGAGTGCATTGAGTCTGTCTTGGGCTGCATTTAAGTACTTCAGTTAGAGTTTGGTGAGTGAGGGAGTTTTAAGGGTTAATTAAGGGTTCATTTCTATCTACAGTCTAGTCTTTCTTTAATTAAACAATTAACTAAAAGTTATTCTTTGGGTTGGGAGAAGGTGAGTTTTAGTCCAGCTTTAAAACAGGGCTTATTCAAGCTCTGTTTGCAGCTAGTTAATTAGATAACTGGCTTATACGGGTTTTCAGAAGCTACATTCAGGGAGGATAAAATCAGGCCATCTACAATGCTGCCTTCTCTGCAGTGAGTGCTGACTTGGGCTGCATTTGAGTGCTTCAGTTAGAGGTAGGTGAGTGAGTGAGTGAGTTTGGTGAAGAGGGAGGAGGTGATCCTTTCATTTTCTACCTTTCCTCAGAAAGAAGAGCAGTGGTCTTGGTAAGTAGGACTTGGGGAGTATTTTGACTGTCCTTAATATTCTTTAAGCTAAGGGAAGTAAAAGTAAAGGGAGTAACTTAAGGATAAGTCATGGCAGGGCAGCTTGGTCACATGGAATGCTTCTCTTGTGCTATGTGGGGAGTCAGGGACACTTCCAGTGTCCATGGTGACCACGTGTGCAGGGAGTGTCTCCAGCTGCAGCTACTTGAAATGCGTGTTTCGGATCAGGAGCATCACGTACAGTGAGGTGCTCACATCACAGGTAAAGAGTACACAGGCAGAAAGGGAATGGGGGACTGCCAGACAGAGTAAAGACACTAAGCAGATAGTGCAGGAGTCCCCTGGGTCCATCTCCCTCTCTAACAGATTTTCTGCTTTGGATACTGCTGGGGAGATGGTTTCTCAGGGGAATGCAGCAAGAGCCAAGTCTGTGGCACCGCGACTGCACAGGGAGGGGAGAAAAAAAGAGAGGGACAGTAATAGTGACAGGGGATTCTATCGTAAAGGGAGCAGATAGACATTTCTACAGCTGCAGCCGAGACACCAGGATGTTGCCTCCCTGGTGCCAGGGTCAAGGATGTCACTGAGCAGCTGCAGGACGTGCTGAAGGGGGAGGGTGAACAGCCAGAGGTTGTGATCCATATCAGTACCAATGACATAGGTAAAAAGAGGGATGAGGTCATGCAAGCAGAATATAGGGAGCTATGAAATAAATTAAAAAGCAGGACCTCATCTCAGGATTACTCCCAGTGCCACATGCTAGCGAGATCAGGAATGGGAGAATAGACCAGATGGATTCATGGCTGCAGAGATGGTGTAGGAGGGAGGGATTTAGATTTCTGAGGCTTTGGGACCAATTCTGGGGAAGATGGGACCTGTACAAGCTGGATGGGTTGCACCCCAGCAGGACTGGGGCCAATATCCTCTCAGGGGTATTCACTAGTACTGTGGAGGAGGGTTTAGACTAGAGTGGCAGGGGAATGGGAGCCTGAGTGGGGAAACACAAGAGAGGCAAACAAAGAAAAAAATGAAAGACAGAAAAGTAAAAAGTGGAAGTCAGAGGAAACGAGGGCGAGCAGCAAATAGGGCTATAGTACAAAAAAAAAGTGTAAAAATTTTAAAAACACAAGTCTAAAGGCACTGTATCTGAATGTACAGAGCATTCACAATTAAGTAGATAAATTACTAGCACAAATAGATGTAAACGGGTTCGGTGTGATTGCGATTACGGTGACATGGCTGCAGGGTGACCAAGACTGGGAACTGAATATCCAAGGATATTTGATATTTAGGAAAGACAGGCAAAAATGAAGTAGAGGTGGGATGATAATGTTAGTTAAGGGTGAAATCAGTGCAATAGTGAGACAGGATATTGGCTCAGAAAATCTAGATGTAGAATCAGTCTGGGTGGAGCTAAGAAGCATCAAGGGGCGGAAAACATTAGTGGGAGTTGTCTATAGGCCTCGAAACAGTACTGGTAAGGTGGAGGACACTATTAAACAAGAAATTAGAGATGCATGTAACAAAGTTGCGACAGAAATCATGGGTGCCTTCAATCTACATATACACTGGGCAAACCAAATTAGCAATAATACAGTGGCAAATGAATTCCTGGAGTGTGTACAACATGGTTTTTGTTAGACCAGTACGTCGAGGAACCAACAAGGGAATAGGCAATCCTAGATTTGGTTTTGTGTAATGCGAAGGGGTTAATTATAATCTTGTTGTGCGGGGTCCTTTAGGAAACAGTGACCACAACATGATGGAATTCTTCCTTAGGTTGGAAAGTGAAGTAATCCAATCTGAATCTAGGGTCCTACATCTAAACAAAGGAAACTACGAAGGTATAAGGCGTGAGTTGGCTAAGATAGATTGGGGAACTTCATTAAAAGACATGACGGTGGATAGGCAATGGCGAATATTTAAGGAACTAATGTATGCATTGCAACATTATATATTCCTTTCTGACACAAAAACACAACAGGAAAAGTGGCCCAACCATGGCCAGCAAAATAAATTAAAGATAGTATTAGATCCAAAGAGGAGACATATAAAATTGGTAGAAAAAGTAACAAGCCTGAGGATTGAAGCAGTTTAGAATTCAACAAAGGAGGGCCAAGAGATTGATTAAGAGGGGAAAAATAGAGTATGAGGGTAAACTTGCAAGGAACATAAAAGTGGACTGCAAAAGCTTCTATATGTATGCAAGAAAAAGAATGGTGAGGATAAATGTAGGTCCCTTACAGTCCAAAATGGGAAAATTTATAATGCAGATCAAGGAAATGGCAGAGCAATTAAACAACTACTTTAGTTCTGATTTCACGGAGGAAAACACAAATAACTTCCCAGAAATGCTAGGGAACTCAGGGTCTAGTGAGAAGGGTTAATTGAAGGAAATTAGTACTACTAAAATAACAGTGCTGGATAAATTAATGGGACTGAAAGCCAATAAATCCCGGGGCCTGATAATCTACATCCCAGGGTACTAAAGGAAGTGGCCATAGAAATAGTGGATGCGTTGGTTGTCATCATCCAAAATTTTGTAGATTCTGGAACAGTCCCAGCAGATTGGAGGATGGCAAATGTAACCCCACTATTTTAAAAAAAGGAGAGAAGGAATAACAGACCAGTTAGCCTAACCTCAGTAGTAGGGAAAATGCTAGAGTCTATTATAAAGGATGTGATAACAGGACACTTAGAAAATATCAATGAGATTAGACAAAGTAAACATGGATTTATGAACGGGAAATCATGTTTGACAAACCTACTGGAGTTCTATGAGGACATAATTAGCAGAATAGATAAGGGACAACCAGTGGATGTGGCGTATTTCGATTTTCAGAAAGCTTTTGATAAAGTACCACTTAAGATGTTAGTGTGTAAAATTAAAGCACATGGGATTGGGGGTAATATATTGACACGGATTGAGAATTGCTGACAGGAAACAGAGAGTAGGAATAAACAGGCCGGGACTAGTGGGGTACCACAGGGATCAGTGCTTGGGCCCCAGCCATTCACAATATCTATCAATGATTTGGATGAGGGAATCAAATGTAATATTTCCAAGTTTGCCGAAGACTATCAAACTTATTGGGAATGTGAGTGATGAGGAGGGTATTAAGATGCTTCAAGGCGATTTAGACAGTTTGAGTGAGTGGGCAAATACATGGCAGATGCAATAACATGGATAAGTGTGAAGTTATTCACTTTGGTGGAAAAAACAGAATAGCAGAGTATTATTTAAATGATAGATTGGGAAATGTTGATGTACAAAGAGACCTGGGTGTTCTTGTACACCAATCACTGAAAGCAAGCAGGGAGGTGCAGCAAGCAGTTAAGAAGACAAATGGTATGTTGGCCTTCATTGGGAGAGGACTTGAGTACAGGAGCAAAGGTGTCTTACTGCAGCTGTACAGGGCCTTGATGAGACCACACCTGGAGTATTGTGTACAGTTTTGGTCTCCTTACCTCAGAAAGGATATACTTGCCACAGGGGGAGTGCAGTGAAGGTTCGCCAGACTGATTCTTGGGATGGCAGGATTGTCGTACGAGGAGAGACTGGGCCGGCTAGGCCTGTATTCATTGGAGTTTAGAAAAATGAGAGGGAATCTCATTGAAATGTATAAAATTCTGACAGGGCTGAACAAACTGGATGCAGGGATGATATTTCCTCTGGCTGGGGGTCTAGAACAAGGGGTCACAATCTCAGGATATGGGGTAGGCCATTGAGAACTAAGATGAGGAGAAACTTCTTCATGCAGAAGCAGGTAAATCTGTGGAATTCTCTACCTCTGAGGGTTGTGGAGGCCAAGTCACTGAATATATTTAAGAAAGAAATAGATAGATTTCTAGATTCTAAAGTCGTCAAGGGTTATGGAGAGAAAGCGAGAGTATGGCATTGAGATAGAGGATCGGCCATGATCGTATTGAATGGTGGAGCAGGCTCGAAGGGCCGAACGACCTACTCCTGCTCTTATTTCCTATGTTTCTAGATGAGGCCTAACTAGTGTCTTAAACACTAGTGACCTCCTAAATCTTGTACTCAATGCCCTTTAATGCAGCCTAAAATACAATGTGCTTTACTGACTGCCTCTCTCAACATACCCTTTCATCTTCAATAATCTATGTATGTATACACCGAGGTCCCTCTGTTCCTGCTCCTCCTTCAGATGTTCTCCCTTTATTTTATACTGTCTCACTGTATCTTTGTTGCCAAACTGAATCACCTCACATTTCTGTGCTTTGAACTTCATCCACCACTTGTCTGCCCAATCCACCAACATGTCTATGTCCTTTTGACATTCAACACTATCTCCATCACAGTTGACAATATTTCCAATCTTTATATCATCTGCAAATTTTGAAATCATGCCCTGCACACCACAGTCTAGGTCATTAATACATATCGGAAAGAGCAAGGGTCCCAACACTGACCCCTGAGGAATTCCATTACAAACCTTCCTCCAATATGAAAAACAGCCATTTATCACTACTCTGTTTCCTGTCACTCAGCCAATTTCTTATCCAAGTGCCTACTTTCCCTGTTATTCCATTACCTAGAATTTTGTTCACAAGTCTGTTGGGTGGCACTGTATCAAATGCCTTTTGAAAATCCATATAAACTACATCAACAGCATTTCCTGTATCAATCGTCACTGTTGCCACCTCAAAAAACTCCAGCAAATTAGTTAAACATGATTTTCCCTTGATGAATCTATGCTGGCTTTCCTTAATTATCCTGCACTTGTCTAAGGGATTATTGATTTTATCCCATACTCTAGTTTCCAGAAGTTTCCCTACCACTGAGGTCAAACTGACAGGTCGAAATTTGCCGGCTTTATCCTTGCACCCCTTTTTGAACAAGGGTGTAACATTCACAATTCTCCAGTACTCTGGCACCTCCCCAATATCTAAGGAAGACTGGAAGATTATCACTTGTGCCTCTGCAATTTCCACTCACACTTTCCTCAGTGCACTTGGATACATCTCATTCGCTCCTGGTACCTTATCTATTTCAAGTAAAGATAGCCTTTCAAACACCTCCTTCCTCTCAATTCTAAGTTCTTCTAGTGTACCAGTTACCTCCTTTCTCATCTTGGCCTGGGTAGAAAGTTCTTTCTTTGTAAAGACAGGTGCAAAATATTCATTCAACACCTCTACTATTTCTTTTGCCTGCACATGCAAATCCCCTTTTTTGTCCTTATTCAGCACTGCCACTGTTCACTGCCAGCCTCTTTTCATGCTCTCTCTTCGTAAATACCTGGGATCTCAAACTCTGTCCATTTTAGATAAAAAATTACTGGTCCCTAACCAGATTGTACCAAAATTTGGGCATCTGGTACAGCATCAAAACAGCTCCAACCAACCTAGTAATTTGGAAAGTCGCAAGGCACTTGGTTGGAGGGAAGGGGGAGTTAGGACAGGAGCACAGGGTGAGAGTAGGAGGCACTGTTAGAAGTTTGGGTTTGTGGGCAAGGGCAAGGAAGGGAGGCAGCAGAGGCAGCCAAATAGATGAATGGTATTTTGTGCCTGTCTTCACAGTCAAAGACACAATTTATATACCAGAAAAAGACAGTAATAAGAGTGAGAACACAAGGTAATTAATATCAGCAGACAAAAAGTACTGGAGAAACTTAAGAGACTAACGTCTGACAAATCCCGAGCGCCTATATCCCAGGGTTCTAAGATAACTGCAGAGATAGTGGAAACACCGACTACGATTTTCCAAAATTCCCTCGATTCTACAATGGTGGCAGCAGACTAGAAGTTAGCAAATGTAACACTGCTAGACAAGGATGGAGGAAAACAGAGAACTATAGGCCAGTTATCCATAAAATGCAGGAATCTATTATTAAGAAAGTCTTAACAATGCACTTAGAAAGGCACAGCATGATTAGAGCAAATTAACATGGCTTTAAAAATGTCTTTTTTGAGGATGAAACCAGTAGGGTAGATAAAGAGGCATCAGTAGATGTAACATACACGGAATACCATAAAGCATTCAATAAGGTGCCACACAGAAGGCTGATATGCAAGATAAGAGCTCATTGAATTGGAGGTAATATATTAGCATGGATTGAGGATTGGTAAACAGATGGGAAGAAAAGTGTAGGAATAAACAGGCCATTTTTAAGTTGGCATGCTGTAATTAGTGGAGTGCTGCAAGGGTCAGTGCTGGGGCTTCAGCTATTTACAATCTATATTAACGACTGAGGTGAAAAAGACAGAGAGTAATGTATCTAAGTTTGCTTATGATACAAGGCTAAATTAGGAGGACACAGATGCTGCAAAGAGACACAACAGGTTAAGTGAATGGGCAACAAGATGGCAGTGGGAGTATAATGCAGGGAAGTTATTACTTTGCTAGTAAGAATAGAAAAGCAGAATACTTTTTAAAAAGGCTTGAAGCTTACAAATGTTAACCTTCAGAGTAACTTGGGTCGCACAAAGCATATAGGTACATCAAACATTTAGCCTTTATTGCAAGGGGATTAGAATACAAAAATAGGGAAGTCTTGCTACAATTGTACAGGGCTTTGGTGAAACTGCAACTGGAATACAATGCGCAGTTTTGGTCTCGATACTTAAGGAAGGGTATACTGAGCTGTTCAAATGACTAGTCCAGTAACAGCCTGACATAGTCACACTCACGAAATCATAGCTTACAATGTCCCACTCACCACCATCACCATCCCTGGGAATGTCCTGTCCCAAAAACAGGACAGACCCAGCAGAAGTGGAGGCACAGTGGTAAACAGTCAGGAAGGAGTAGCCCTGTGAGTCCTCAACAGCGACTCGAGACCACATGAAATCTCATGGCATCTGGTCAAACATGGGCAAGGAAACCTCCTGCTGATTAGGACCTAACATCCCCCCTCAGCTGATGAATCAGTACTCCTCCATGTTGAACACCATTTGGAAGAAGCACTGAGTTTGGAAAGGGCACAGAAAGTACACTGTGTGGGGGACTTCAATGTCAAGTACCAAGAGTTGATCAACAGTACCACTGCAAATAGAAACAAAAACAGAATTACCTTGAAAAACTCAGCAGGTCTGGCAGCATCGGCGGAGAAGAAAAAAGTTGACGTTTCGAGTCCTCATGACCCTTCAACAGAACAACAGAACGTTGAAGGGTCATGAGGACTCGAAACGTCAACTCTTTTCTTCTCCGCCGATGCTGCCAGACCTACTGAGTTTTTCCAGGTAATTCTGTTTTTGTTTTGGATTTCCAGCATCCGCAGTTTTTTGTATTTACCACTGCAAATAGAGCTGGCCGAGTCCTAAAGTACATAGCTGCTAGACTGGGTCTGCTGCAGGTTTTTAAAAAATTTATTCCCGGGATGTGGGCTTCGCTGGCAAGGCCAGCATTTATTGCCCATCCCTGGTTGCCCTTGAGAAGGTGGTGGTGAGCTGCCTTCTTGAACTGCTGCAATCATGTGGTGTAGGTACACCCACAGTGGTGTTAGGGAGTTCCAGGATTTTGACCCAGCGACAGTGAAGGAACGGCGATATATATCCAGTCTTGAATGGTGGTAGACAGTTAAACAGCTATAAGAAGGAGGCTGCTCCACACATATCCCCATCCTCCGAGATGGGGGAGCCTGGCACTTCAGCACAAGAGAGAAGCTGAAGCATTTGCAACCATTTACAGCCAGAAGTGCCAAGTGGATGATAGATCTCAGCCTCTCTAGCATCACAGATGCCAGCCTTCAGCTAATTCGATTCATTCCATGTGATATCATGAAATGGCTGAAGGCACTGGATACTGCAAAGGCTATGGGGCCTGACAATATTCTGGCAATAGTACTGAAGACTTGTGCTCCAGAACTTGCCGCGCCCCCAGCCAAGCTGTTCCAGTACAGCTACAACACTAGCATCTACCCGAAAATGTGGAAAATTGCCCAGATATGTCCTGTACACAAAACGCAGGACAAATCCAACCCAGCCAATTACCGCCCAAGTCTTTCTGCTCCTGCACCCACTTCAAGATTTCACCCCTTATTTTATATTCTCTGTCCATGTTCTTCCTACCAAAATGCATCACCTCACACTTCTCCACATTGAACTTCATCTGCCACCTATCTGCCCAGTCCACCAACTTGTCTATGTCCTCTTGAAATTCTACATCATACTCCTCACAGTTCACAGCACTCCCAAGCTTAGTATTATCCACAATGTTTGAAATTGACCCCTACACACCAAGATCTAGATCATTAATATATATAAGGAAAAGCAAGGGTCCGATTACTGACCCCTGGGGAACTCTACTACAAACCTTCCTCCAGCCCAAAAAAAATCCACTGACCCATTACTCTCTGCTTCCTATTTTTCAGCCAATTTTGTATCCACGTTGCTACAGTCCCTTTTATTCCATGAGCAATAACTTTTCTCACAAGTCGGTTGTGTGGTACTATGTCAAATGCCTTTTGAAAGTCCATGTACACCACATCAACAGCATTACCCTCATCGACCTTTTCTGTTACCTCTTCAAAAAACTCCAGCAAATTAGATTTCCATCTGGCTTTTCCTTATCAACCCATATTTTCACATGTGATACTAATTCCATCCCGAATAATTGTTTCTAGAATCTTGCCCATCACTGAAGTTAAACTGACTGGTCTGTAATTGCTGGGCTTATCCTTAGAGCCTTTTTTGAACAAGGGCATAATGTCTGCAATTCTCCAGTCCTCTGGCACCAACCCTGAGTATAGAAAAGACTGAAAAGCTTATGGCCAGCGCCCCTGCAATTTCTACTCTCTCTTCCTTCAAGATGCTTGGAAGGATCTCATCTGGTCCTGGTGCCTTGTCAACTTTAAGTACCGACAGTCTATTAAACACTTCCTCCTTATCAATTTTGAACCCTTTTAGTGACAAAGAGTTTCCTTGTCTGTCACCATGGCTTGGGTAGCATCTACCTCTTGGTAAAGACTTTTTAAAACTATTCGTTGATAGGTTGTGGGCTTCGCTGGCTAGGCCAGCATTTATTGCCCATCCCTAATTGCCCTTGTCCAGAGGGGATTTATAACCAACCAAATTGCTGTGGGTCTGGAGTCACATGTAGGCCAGACCAGGTAAAGATGGCAGATTTCCTTCCGTAAACGACATTAATGAACCAGATGGGTTTTTCTGACAATCAGCAATGGTTTCATGGTCATCATCAGGCCTCTAATTCCAGATTTTTATTAAATTCAAATGTCACCATCTACCGTGGTGGGATTCGAACCTGGGTCCCCAGGGCATTACCCTAGGTCTCTGGAATACTAATCCAGTGATAATACCAGCTTGAAGGTTATTACAGTTAAAAGGTTGGGGCCATGATTCCTTTGGGGGTTATCAACTAGAAAGGCAACATTCATAAAACAGCAGGTGGGCTTACTTAGCTGGAGGATTGGAGACAAGTTGTCTACACTACTTGCAAGGAAATGCAGCCCAGAGTTGTTTTATTTTGGGAGTTAGGGCTACAATTAATTTAGAAGCATTTAGTGAGCCCTGGAAGACTACATCATCATGGAGATGGGTGCAGCTTAAGACAGTTCTAAGGTTTCAATTTTTGTGAGTTTGCTGGGAAGTGAGTGTTTTGTAGCAGGGGAAAAAGCCATACCAGAAAAGGTACTGCTGTTAGCATGCTCCAGGCAGCAAAAGTTAGCTGGGTCTGTGCAATTTGAGCTCAGGAGAACCCTGGGGAGCTGAGAAGGTGGCAGAAAGTCACTGGCTCCGTGCTGGAAAGGTTTAGGTCTCAGAAGAAGCCCTTGGAGTCCTTTATAGTTTTGTGTATCCGAGGAGGATTGGAACTTGGTGAAATCCAGGGGCATTGCCAGCCCAGTGAAGCTAGCCAGCTATTAAAGAGCTGAATTTGCCCCAGTAAGTAGAGGCTGGAGTGCAGACTCAAAAATCCAAGCGAATAGAATTTCCGGAAACAAGACTGAAACCCTGGGAGGTGTGCAGTCATACAAACATACAAAATAGGAGCAGAAGTAGGCCTTTCAGCCCCTCAGGCCTATACCAAGTCATTGAGGCAATCCAGGTTGCAGTGGCTTTGTGGGCAATTCAGAGACTTGATCTTTGAAAGTGAAAAGTTTGCAGTCCCTCATGAAGGAAGCAGAGTTTCAATGAGATTGACTCACACTGTTTACTGATATCTATGTGGGTTGCTGAGAAATCTATGGGATCTGTTTTGGTCGCATTCATTGTATAGTGTGATGTGTTTGACAACCGTTTGCCTGTTAATTCACTTGTACCTCATATTAACGCTGAATATTAGGGTATAAGATAGGTATTGTAAATGATTTTAGCTTTTGAATAGTCTCTGCGTTGATCTTGCACCGTAAAGTTTATTTTTGTTTATTCAACACCTGTGGAATCTTATGGCTTTATTCTCCAAGCAAGTGTCTTGAATCTCAAAATTTGTTTATTTTAAATTAAACGTCATTGGTCCCTAACTAGACCTTACCAAAAACTTGGGGGGGGCGGGGTCTGGTCTAGGATCATAACACATCTGTAAGTAGCTATTGACAAACCCTTAAATAAAGAAACCTAATTGTTTTTTATTTCCGCAACATTGCTTCAGATAGAAAGCAGAGAGTCGGGATAAATAGGTCTTTTTCTGGATGGCAAGCTGTAACTAGTGGGGTGCCACAGGGTTCGGTTCTTGGGCTCCAACTATTTACAAACTATATTAATATCTTGGATTCAGGGATAGAAGGTACTATAGCTAAATTTGCAGATGACACCAAAATAGGTGGGAAAGTAAGTTGCAATGAAGAAATAAGAAATTTACAAATGGATATGGACAGGTTAGGTGAATGGGCCAAAATCTGGCAGATGGAGTTTAACGTGGATAAGTGTGAGGTGACCTATTTTGGTCAGAAGAATAAAAAGGCGACTTATTACTTAAATGGAGAAAAACTTCAGAATGCTTCAGTGCAGAGGGATCTGGGTGTCCTTGTGCATGAGTCGCTGAAAGCTAGTATGCAGGTACAGCAGGTAATAAGGAAGGGAAATGGAATTTTGGCATTTATTGCTAAAGGAATAGAGTATAAAAATAAGGAAGTGTTGTTGCAACTGTACAAGGCATTGGTGAGACCGCACCTGGAGTACTGTGCACAGTTTTGGTCCCCTTACTTGAGGAAGGATGTAGTTGCATTGGAGGTGGTTCAGAGGAGGTTCATTAGGTTGATTCCATAGATGCGGGGCTTGTCTTATGAGGAGGGATTGAGCAGTTTAGGCCTGTACTCTCCAGAGTTTAGAAGGATGGGAGGACATCTAATTGAGGTATATAAGATGCCAAAGGGGATAGACAAAGTAGACGTGGAGCAGATGGTTCCCCTTGTGAGGCATTCTAGAATGAGAGGCCATAGTTTTAGGCTAAGGGGTGGTAGATTTAAATCAGAGATGAGGAGGAATTACTTTTCTCAAAAGGTCGTGAATCTGTGGAATTCACTACCTCAGAGTGCAGTGGATGCCGGGACATTGAATAAATCTAAGGAGATGGACGGATTTTTAATTAGTAACGGGTTGAAAGATTATGGGGAGAGGGTGGAAAATTGGAGTTGACGCCAAAATAAGATCAGCCATGATCGTATTGAATGGCGTGGCAGGCTTGAAGGGCTGAATTGCCTACTTCTGCTCCTAGTTCTTATCTTCTTATGTTCTTAAAAAATGAATGGCCCAAGCTGGTTTCTGATGTTTAATGCAAAAGCGAAAATTCAAGTTACCTTCACTGTCCCAAAAGTAGCTTCCCTTTAGGGAGAAGGAGGGTTATCAGTCATTTCACAGACAGTACTATAAGCACAGCAATGGATAAGGGACACTGTACAGCTTGGTCATTGAAACAAGTTCTCTTTACTTACTGTGGAGACTTTGCTCACTACATCTTGTGCGACATCAAGACCTTGTGCAAAGGTTCGAGCAGCAATAAATGCCCTCGTCACCTGAAGCTTCAGCTTACGCGGTACGTCTCCAAATGGCTTCAGCTGCTCTGTATATTTGCTAACACATTCCAGATATTCTTCAGTGAAATGATTCTGAGGGTTCACCAACTGAAACATCCGCTCCAGGAGACGAGCCCAGAAGTCACTCAGCATGTCCTCCAGATTTAGATTTCCAACCACATAGTACCTCTTCATCTCCTTAAATAGGTCCTGGAATACCTCCGAGTTTTGCATATATAGTTGACCATAAGTCCGTACAAACATATCATTCAAGGATTTCTCTGCATTTTCTATCAGCTCCTTGAAGAATTCTGTGGAAAATGAATGATTGAATGACATCCATTATTTGCTGATTAAATTGAACCAACCAACAATTTCTAACATTAGTATTCATACCATTATAACAGAAATATCTGGTGGATTAAACTGTTAAAAGTCATTATGATATTTGAACTGCAGGAAACAACAAAGTCTCACACCCTTCCCATCCTTCGAGGATCATCATTTTGCTCAATAACTTCATAATAGCCTCCTTTTTCACTCATACAATAAAAAAGGGATAGAGAAAGGAAGATTAACAGGGCAAAGACCACAGAATAAAGAATTATTGTTTCATGTGAGTCCAGAATCAAAGTCAAATACTTTAGTTTGAAGACTGATGCCGGAAATTTCACTTTTCCATTGGCGATGACTTCCATGATGCGATAGGCACAAAGAGGTCAATTAGTTTTGTAGGCGCTGGTACAGAATTTCCAACAGAAACATTGTAGATAGGCACCAGGCATTTACTTAGACTGAGTTCTTGTTCTGAGCTGCTGCAGGCTAGATGGGAAAAGGCAGACTGAATGGCAGCACAGCAAGATAGTATAACAGAGTCTTACAGATGGGGGGAGTCATTGTGGCTTTGACAAAGGATGTCTATTCCTTTGTCTGGATTCTTGAGATTATAAGTGTTTCAATCATTAAGAATTTCAAAGGAGGTTGCAGGGCCCTTTGTCCTATCAGACTCGTAGTCTCCGTTGGCCAGGCCTAGCTTAGGAAATGTAGATGGCCATTGTATAATTCTCTTTTAATTTGATCTCTGCAGCCACAGGGGTAGCTAATGTCTTTTCAAAGAGAGCAAGGTGTCAACTTTTAGGATATTGCCAGATTAGCTCCTATTGTTCAGATGTCATGAAAATATAATAATTCTCATTATATTATTGTGATTTATTGTAAAGGAAGGTCAGTAGTGCGGTTTGGATAGTTTCTCTGTGTGTATGTGTGTGTGGGAGGGATTTAATTGAATTGGAGACAGCTGATCTGGAGGCTTTGAGTCATCAATAAGAAGCTAGGTTTGAAATGCTAAATAAGTAAATATGGCTGAGGTTTTTGTATGTGAGATGTGAGGAAAATTTGCATTTTTAGATAAATTAGGGTAGTTCGAATTTCAAAGAGATGGTAGGATGTTACATCTAGCTAGAAGAAGCTAAGCCAAACAGTGTGTTTATTTTTCCCAAAGGTTACTGATAATATGAACACTATGAAAAGATTTATATTATGAGAAAGGTAAAGTTGCAAAGACATATTGGAACAATGGAATTTACATTAAAAAAGGAGAAACATGTATAAAGGAGATGAGGCTATGTGTCAGAGGAGAAGGCATTCTAAGATCTAACAAGTGTGAAACGCCTCCAGCCTCTGTGCATCAAGTTGCTGTCTACAGGAACCGAAGCTCGGAAAACTCACTTTGAATTCTCCCATATAGGGTATTGTGTTGCTTTGCTTGGGTCTGTTTAAATCTATTTATTTTTCCTGTTGTCTTAACGGAGGTGTAACTGGGAGCCAGATTAATTAGGGGTTTTAGGAGTTATTATTGTAGTAATTTGTAGACCTATGTATGTGCTTAAAATCTTTCCTTTTGTGAATAAATGTTTAATTTAGTTTTCTAAAAACCTCTGTAGTCGTGGTAGTCTTATTATTTCTGAATTCAGGGCATGCATCTAGAAATAAAATACAAATTGCAAAACAGTTGTGATCGCACAATCAAGTTTCCCTCGTGGATTTAATCTGCCTGGTACACATCATCTGTCACATCAAACACAGGGTTACAGCCAGACCCACAGAGACTGCAGCAGTTCAAGAAGGCAGCTCACCACCACCTTCTCAAGGGCAATTTGGGATGGGCAATAAATGCTGACCTAGCCACTGAAGGCCACATCCCATGAATGAATTTTATTTTTAAAATTAATAGGGCAGAATTTTCTGCCTGTCAGGTGGGTGGAACAGGAGTGGCCGTAGGCGGCATGGACCTGATCGACGTCCACAATTGGGGCCGTGCTGCCATTTTGCACAGGCAGGCCAATTAAGGCCCGCACAGCGCATTTCAAACTCCAGTGAATAGCGGGAGTTTGCGGGCTGTGGTGGGCAAGCACAGACCACCGGGTCCAATGGCGACCCGGCAGTCTGTTTAAAGGAATGCCTGGCAGCCTCCTGTAGGCTGCCCACAATGGCCAGTTCGAGGTCACACCACAGGGGGTCTGCCACAGGAGCAGGGCAGGCTGCAGGGTAGGCCACAGGAGCAGGGCAGGCTGCAGGGTTGGCCCCAGGAGCAGGGCAGGCTGCAGGGTCGGCCCCAGGAGCAGGGCAGGCTGCAGGGTCGGCCCCAGGAGCAGGGCAGGCTGCAGGGTCGGCCCCAGGAGCAGGGCAGGCTGCAGGGTCGGCCCCAGGAGCAGGGCAGGCTGCAGGGTCGGCCCCAGGAGCAGGGCAGGCTGCAGGGTCGGCCCCAGGAGCAGGGCAGGCTGCAGGGTCGGCCCCAGGAGCAGGGCAGGCTGCAGGGTCGGCCCCAGGAGCAGGGCAGGCTGCAGGGTCGGCCCCAGGAGCAGGGCAGGCTGCAGGGTCGGCCCCAGGAGCAGGGCAGGCTGCAGGGTCGGCCCCAGGAGCAGGGCAGGCTGCAGGGTCGGCCCCAGGAGCAGGGCAGGCTGCAGGGTCGGCCCCAGGAGCAGGGCAGGCTGCAGGGTCGGCCCCAGGAGCAGGGCAGGCTGCAGGGTCGGCCCCAGGAGCAGGGCAGGCTGCAGGGTCGGCCCCAGGAGCAGGGCAGGCTGCAGGGTCGGCCCCAGGAGCAGGGCAGGCTGCAGGGTCGGCCCCAGGAGCAGGGCAGGCTGCAGGGTCGGCCCCAGGAGCAGGGCAGGCTGCAGGGTCGGCCCCAGGAGCAGGGCAGGCTGCAGGGTCGGCCCCAGGAGCAGGGCAGGCTGCAGGGTCGGCCACAGGAGCAGGGCAGGCTGCACGGTAGGCCAGCCAAAGCGCCCCTCGCTTTTCTGATGACTGCCTTGCTGCCCTGCTCGAGGAGGTGGCAACACGACGGGAGGTGTTGGTCCCCGAGGATGGGAGGAGGAGGCCCCCCCCAAATGACCATACATGCATGGAAGGAGGTAGCAGAGGTGGAGAGATCCCGGGATGTGGTGTGGTGCACCTGGATCCAGTGCCGTAAGCGCTTCAACTATTTGTTGCGCTCTGGAAGGGTGAGTACTATGTTGGCATTGGGCATTTAACCCAGCAGGTAGACTTAGCCTTTGTGGGCACCCCCCCCCCCCGCCACAAGTCTTACTGTCGTGACTGCATTGAATCATGTTGGCCATTTCTCATATGCTGGGGGGGCAAGCAGATAGTGCCCATGCTTACATCAGCCTGAGTGGTTCATGAGGGGATGAGTTCTCCCCCGCATCATGTGTTGCTCTTAGTCACACATGACTAGTCTGGGGCAACCTGCAGCTAGGTGCATACTCAGGACCCCAACACATGTCCTATTCAGGGTGATGAGATTGTGGAAGGGGAGCCTCAATGTATCGTGGCCAAAAGCCATCTGCTGCTCTCGATGCTGCACCTAGTTATGCCTCCTTGCTATGGGAGCTAAGACTATGTGTTTCCTAAAGTGATGGATGAAGAATGTGTCCCAGGTGACTGTTTGGGTGGGGGGGAGGAGACTGATCAGCAGTAGCGGGGACAGGAGGCACTGCAGGCCTGAGATGGGCCACTGTGGTTGGGTGCAGTGTGTGTGTGTGCAGAGTACATGTACGATTAGCCGCAATGACTGGTCTTCTCTGTTTTTCAGGAGAAGAATGCTCACAATACATGTTAGCATTTGTGAACTGGAGGCAGCCGGGCCCAGCTCATGATTTTAAGCCGTTTCGAGCAGGAGGCCCTGGAGCTTGAGAGGCGCCATGCGCCCAGGTCCACAGGTGTCGGTGAGGCTGGGGTGGAATGGCCAGGTATTTGAAGTCAACAGTGACATCTGCTCTGTCTTCCCACCATCCATAGCACTGATGATTGTTTGATTTGTTATTGCTGCAACATTGCTCATTCACAGACTGATAGAGTCAGAGGTGTGGGTCATAGACAAAGGTCCCTAAGCCCTTCGAAGATGCGCGTGACAAGCACCTTCCAAAGTCACCTTATCCGACCACTATCCCCATTGCCTTGTATGCCATGGCACTGCAGCTGCACATCCAAATATTTATTACTTGTTAGGAGGGTTTCTGCATCCACCACCCTTTCAGGCAGTGCGTCCCACATTACATAAGAACATAACATAAGAGCATAAGAACTAGGAGCAGGAGTAGGCAATTCAGCCCCTCGAGTCTGCCCCACCATTCACTACGATCATGGCTGATCTCATTTCGACCTTAACTCCAATTTTCTGCCCTCTCCCCATAACCTTTCAACCCGTTATTAATTAAAAATCTGTGTATCTCCTCCTTAAATTTATTCAGCATCCCGGCATCCACTGCACTCTGGGGTAGTGAATTACACAGATTCATGACCCTTTGAGAAAAGTGATTCCTCCTCATCTCTGATTTAAATCTACCACCCCTTAGCCTAAAACTATGGTCTCTCATTCTAGAATGCCCCACAAGGGGAAACATCGCTCCACGTCTACTTTGTCTATCCCCTTTATATACCTCTATTAGATCTCCTCTCATCCTTCTAAACCCTAGCGGGTATAGGCCTAAACTGCTCAATCCCTCCTCATAAGACAAGCCCCGCATCTCTGGAATCAATTTAATGAACCTCCTCTGAACTGCCTCCAATGCAACTATGTCCTTCCTCAAGTAAGGGGACCAAAACTGTGCACAGTACTCCAGGTGCGGTCTCACCAATGCCTTGTACAGTTGCAACAACACTTCCCTATTTTTATACTCTATTCCTTTAGCAATAAATGCCAAAATTCCATTTGCTTTCCTTATTACCTGCTGTACCTGCATACTAGCTTTCAGCGAGTCATGCACGAGGACACCCAGATCCATCTGCGCTGAAGTATTCTGAAGTTTCTCTCTATTTAAATAATAAGTCGCCTTTTAATTCTTCTGACCAAAATGGATAATCTCACACTTATCCACATCAAACTCCATCTGCCAAATTTTGGCCCATTCACCTAACCCGTCCATATCCATTTGTAAATTTCTTATTTCTTCATTACAACTTACTTTCCCATCTATAAGACCATAAGACATAGGAGTAAAAAATTAGGCCATTCGGCCCATCGAGTCTGCTCCGCCATTCAATCATGGCTGATAAGTTTCTCAACCCTATTCTCCCGTCTTCTCCTTTTTTGATGTCATCTGCAAATTTAGCTATAGTACCTTCTATCCCTGAATCCAAGTCATTAATATAGGTTGTAAATAGTTGGGGCCCAAGCACCAAACCCTGTGGCACCCCACTAGCTACAGCTTGCCATCCAGAAAAAGACCCATTTATCCCGACTCTCTGCTTTCTGTTGGTTAGCCAATCCTCTATCCAAGCTAATATATTACCCTAACTCCGTGTGATCTTATCTTGTGTACTGATCTTTTATGCAGCACCTTATCAAAGGCTTTCTGGAAGTCCTGCTATACTACATCTACAGGATCCCCATTATCCACTTTGCTTGTCACATCTTCAAAGATCTCTAGCAAATTAGTCAAACACAATTTAATCTTCATAAAACCATGCTGGCTCTGATGGATCACATTTTGACTATCCAAATGCTCTCTTCCTTAATAATGGATTCCAACAATTTCCCAACGACAGATATTAAACTAACTGGTCTATAGTTTCCTACTTTCTGCCTCCCCCCACCTTTTTGAATAAGGGCATTATATTAGCATTTTTCCAATCCACTGGAACCTTTCCAGAATCCAAGGAATTTTGGAATATTATAGTCAATGCATCCACTATCTCCGCTGCCACTTCCTTTAAGACCCTGGGATGTAGGCCATCAGGTCCTGGGGACTTGTCACCCTTTAATCCCAATAGTTTGCTCAGTACTTTTTCTCTAGTGATGATGATTGTCCTAAGTTCCTGCTTCTCTATACCCTCTGCGCTATCTGTTACTATTGGGATGGTACTAGTGTCCTTCCTCCACTGTGAAAACTGAGGCAAAATATTGATTAAGCATCTCTGCCATTTCTGCGTTCCCCACTCCCCAGTCTCATGCTCCAAGGGACCGACATTCACTTTAGCTGCGCTCTTTACTTTTATATACTTGTAGAAGCTTTTGCTATCAGTTTTCACATTTTGCGCTAGTTTTCTTTCATAATTTACCTTTGCTCTTTTTATTATTTTTTTAGTAACCCTTTGTTGATCCTTAAAAGTTTCCCAATCTTCCAGCCTGTCACTCTCCTTTGCAATTTGGTATACCTTAGTTTTTGCCTTTATGTTATCTTTAACTTCCTTGCTTAGCCATGGATGCTTTTCCCCCTCTTACCATCTTTCTTCCTCATTGGGATATATTTTACTTGGGAGGAATTGAATGTCTCCTTAAATATCTGCCACTGTTCATCAACTGTCCTACCTTGTAGTCTTCCTGCCCAGTCCACTAGGGCCAAATCTGCCCTCATGCCGACATCGTTACCTTTGTTTAACTCCAAAACATGAGTGTGGATCTCAAGTTTCTCACTCTCAAACTGAACTTGAAATTCTAGCATGCTATGACCACTCTTCCCTAGAGGATCCTTTACTCTGAGATCATTAATTAATCTCATCTCATAACACAAAACCAAATCCAGAATAGCCTGCTCCCTGGTTGGTTCCACAACATACTGCTCCAAGAAACAATCTCTAATACACTCTATGAACTCCCCCTCAAGGATACCCTTGCCAATTTGATTAGTCCAGTCTATATGCATATTAAAATCACCCATGATTTCTTACATGCTCCCAGTAGTTCCTGATTTATACTGTGCCCTACTGCTGAACTACTGTTTGGGGACCTGCAGATTACTCCCACCAGGGACTTCTTTCCCTTGCTATTTCTTATTTCTACCCAGACTGACTCTACGTCTTGCTCTCCAGTGTCTATGTCATTCCTATAGCACTGATCTCTTCCTTTACTAACAAAGCTACACCACCTCCTTTTTCTTCCTGCCTATCCTTCCAAAACAGAGTACCCTTGGATATTCAACTCCCATACCTGTAACCACGCCTCAGTAATCGCCACCAAATCATACCGATTTATCACTATTTGCGCTGTTAATCATTAGTTTTATTCCAAATGCTACGCGCATTCAGATACAAAGCCTTTAAGTTTGCCCTATTGTCAATTTTCCCTACTCTAATATGATTCTTTAGTGCAATATGTTGTTCACACACTCTGTCCCTTCCTTTCACTTTTTGGTAACAATCAGCCTCGTCACTAACCTGAACTCTTACCTTCTCCTTAAACTTTGATTTTTTATATTTCCTTGCAACTTAACCCCACCTCCCCACTATTTAGTTTAAAGCCCTATCTACAACCCTAATTATGCATTTCGCCAGGACACTGGTCCCAGCATGATTCAAGTGGAGCCCATCCAAACGGAATAGCTCCCTCTTTCCCCAATACTGGTGCGAATGTCCCATGAATTCGAACCCATTTCTCCACACCAATCTTTGAGCCACACATTTACCTCTTTAATCTTATTGACCCTGTGCCAATTAGCTCATGGCTCAAGTAGTAATCTGGAGATTATTACCTTCTTGGTTCTGCTTTTTAATTTAGCCCCTAGCTGCTCGTATTCCCTCAAAAGAACCTCTTTCCTCATTCTACCTATATCATTGGTACCTACGTGGACCACGACAACTGGATCTTTCCCCTCCCACTCTAAGTTCCTCTGCAGTCCAGATGAGATACCCTTAACCCTGGCACCAGGTAGGCAACACAGCCTTCGGGACTCTAGATCCTGGCTACAGAGAACAGTATCTATTCCCAACTATACCATCCCCGATTACAACTACATTTCTCTTTTCTCTCCAAACTTGAATGGCTCCCTATACCTTGGTGCTATGGTCAGTTTGCTCATCCTCCCTACAGGCCCCGCGCTCGTCCACACAGGGAGCAAGAATCTCGAACCTGTTGGCTAAGGGCAAGGGCTGAGGCTCTTGCAGTGCTACTTCCTGGATCCCTCTACCTGCCTCACTCATAGTCACACCCTCCTGTCCCTGACCACTGGCCGAATTTAAGGTAGTTAATCTAAAGGGTGTGACTGTCTCCTAAAACAAAGTGTCCAGGTAACTCACCCTCCCTGATGTGTCACAGTGTCCGAAGTTCAGACTCTAGCTCATCAACTCTGAGCCGGGGTTCCTCAACCAACCAACATTTGCTACAGATGTGGTCACAAGGAACCACAATGGGGTCCACCAGCTCCCACATCATGCAGCTACAACACCACACTTGGCCTTGCATCTCTATTTTATTTAATTCGTTTTTCAATTTGTTTTTAAATTTCCTACTGGTTTTTAATTTATCCAACTGTAAAATATATCTCTTATTTACCTTTAATCTGAAAGCAAGTTAAAATAGAGATTCAAATTACACTTCTTTAAAATCAACTGGAACTCGCTCTCTCTGCTGAGTTGAAGCTGAAGTTTTAGGCCTCCGATCCTGGGCCCCAGTAGTCACCTTTAATCTGAAATCTACTTAGAACAGGTTGTTCAATCTAGCAGTTACTTACCAACCAACGAACTTAACAGTTTTCCTGTGATGCCACTCTTTTGTGCTTTTTCACCCGGCGACGGTGACTGCAGAGGACACTCTTCCCAGACTGTGCGCAAAAGTTGCTCACCTCACCTATCAACCTCATGCCCCTTACCTTAAATCAATGCCACCAGGTTACTCATCCCTCCGCCAAGGAGAAAAGTTCCTTTCTGTTGACCCTGGAGGTGTTGGCAGACTTAAAAGTGGACAAATCTCCAGGCCCAGATGATTTGTGTCCCAGATTGCTGAGGGAGGCAAGAGAGGAGATTGCAGGGGCTCTGACCCAAATTTTTAATTCCTCTCTGGCCACGGGGGAGGTGTCAGAGGACTGGAGAACAGCTAATGTGGTTCCACTATTTAAGAAGGGTCATACAGGCCAGTAAGTCTCACATCAGTGGTAGGGAAACTATTGGAGAAAATTCTGAAGGAGAGAATCTATCTCCACTTGGAGAGGCAAGGTTTGAACACGGATAGTCAGCATGGCTTTGTCAGAGGGAGGTCATGCCTAACAAATTTGATTGAATTTTTTGAGGAGGTGACCAGCTGTGTAGATGAGGATAGTGCAGTTGATGTAGTTTATATGGATTTCAGCAAAGCCTTTAACAAGATCCCACATGGGAGACTTATAAAGAAGGCAAATGCACATGGGATACAGGGTAAAAATAAAAATACCTGGAAAAACTCAGCAGGTCTGACAGCATCAAAGCAACTAAGTTTACTTAGTTCTGTTGAAGAGTCATACGGACTCGAAACGTTAACTGTGTTCCTCTCTGCAGATGTTGCCAGATCTGCTGAGTTTTTCTAGGTATTTTTATTTTTGTTTTGGATTTCCAGCGTCCGCAGTTTTTTGCTTTTATCTTGGGATACAGGGTAATTTGATAAGGTGGATTCAAAATTGGCTTAATTGTAGGAGATAGAGGGTGATGACAGAAGGATGTTTTAGTGACTGGAAGCCAGTGTCCAGTAGTGTACCACAGGGATCTGTGCTCGGTCCCCTATTATTCGTCATTTATATAAACGACAAAGATGAGTATGTGGGGGGTAGGATTAGTAAGTTTGCAGATGACATAAAGATTGGCCGGTTGGTTAACAGTGAGATTGAATGTCTTGGGCTACAGGAAGATATAGACGGGATGGTCAAATGGGCAGACAAGTGGCAATGAAAAGTGAGAGGTGATACACTTTGGAAGGAGTAATTTGACAAGGAAGTATTCAATGAACGGCATGACACTAGGAAGTTCTGAGGAACAAAGGGACCTTGGCTTGTGTGTCCATAGATCTCTGAAGGCAGAGAGGCATGTTAGTGGGGTAGTGAAAAAGGCATATGGGACACTTGCCTTTATCAATTGAGGCAGAGATTACAAAAGTAGGGAGGTCATGTTGGAGTTGTATAGAACCTTGGTGAGGCCACAGCTGGAGTACTGTGTGCAGTTCTGGTCGCCACATTATAGGAAGGATGTGATTGCACTGGAGGGGTTGCAGAGGCAATTCACCAGGATGTTGCCTGGGATGAAACATTTAAGTTATGAAGAGAGGTTAGATACTCTCGGGTTGTTTTTGTTGGAGCAGAGAAGACTGAGGGGCGACCTGATCGAGGTGTACAAGATTACGAGGGGCATGGACAGGGTGGATAGGGAGCAGCTGTTCCCCTTAATTGAAGGGTCAGTTACGAGGGGACACAAGTTCAAGGTGAGGGGTAGGAGGTTTGGGGGGGATGTGAGGAAAAACCTTTTTACCTAGAGGGTGGTGACGGTCTAGAACGTGCTGCCTGGGAGGGTGGTGGAGGTGGGTTACCTCACATCCTTTAAAAAGTATCTGGATGAGCACTCGGCACGTCATAACATTCAAGGCTATGGGCCAAGTGCTGGTAAATGGGATTAGGTAGGTAGGTCAGCCTTTTCTCATTTGTCAGTGCAGACTCGATGGGCCGAAGGGCCTCTTCTGCACTGTGTGAATCTGTGATTCTATCTATGCTCCTCATAATGTTATGTTAACCTCAATAATGTCACCCCTCAATCTCCTCTGCTTCAGGGGAAATATCCCCAGTCTATGCTATGTCTCCTCATAAGTCAAACTCTCCAGCCCAGCCAGCATCCTGGTCAGCGACCTCTGCACTCTCTCCACTCCAATCACATCCCTCCCATGAAGCGCATATCACAACTGCACACAAAACTATAGCTGTGGCCTAGGCAGCGTCTTCTGCACTTGCAACATGACCTCCCTATTCCTACATTCTATTCCCCAGCTAATAAAGGCAAGTATGGCAGTAACTTTCTTAAATACCTTGTGTACCTGTCCCGCTACCTTAACGGGCCTGTCGACATGCCCAGCAAAGTCCCTCTGATCCTCCTTACTTTCTACGGTCCTGCCATTCCTCGTGTATTCCCGTACCTTGTTTCCTCTGCCCAAGCGCATCACCTCACACTTATCCACATAACATTCCATTTGGTACTCCTTAGACTATCTGACCAGCCCATCTGTATCCGCCTGTAATATTAGGGTTTCCTCTTGACTATTTGCCACTCCACCAATGTTCGTCTCCATAGGTTCTAGAAGGTTGAGCATATAACAAGCCAGGGGAAAGGGATGAAGTCTGTCAGTGTGTGCACACTAACTGATCCACTGTCCTTGTTGTTAATTTCAGCATCATCAGAGCCTGGCTGCCAGAAGGAATTGCAGATGCCCCCACCACCCCTCCCACCACTCCTCACACCTGAGGACCCTCAGCTGTCACCTGCATCACACCATTTCTGCGAGGCAGATACTAGCACCTCAATGGGCATTGCAACATCGGCTAGTGTCCGGGGGCACAGTGGAGAGGGCACTTCACAATTGCTGGAGGAGCCGACAGAGACAGAGAGTGCCGATGGCACCAGCAGTCGGAGGACTGCAGGGGACCAGGCACATGCTGAGTCGGTGCCTGATGATGTGCCTCTGTCGTCCACCACATAGCAGCTGCAGGAAATGCGACCAAGTGTGTGGGAACATCTGGGAGTGTTGCATGAGACTATGCTTTGCTTGGTGGACATGGTGGAGGAGTCCACGCGGAGCATCAGTGATGCAATAAGCCTCATGGCAGAGCGTCATGCTTCCTCCATGGAGACAGTGGCGACTCTCGTGGAGAGGGGCTTCCAAGAGAACAAGCAGCTTCTCCTAGGGTTACACTCGGACCTGCAAGCCCTTGCATCAGTGGCCACAGCTGGTCATTGGCAATGTGGGAGATGGTGTGGGCTTAAAGCTTCCCAACTCGCTGCCCATCCATCGACGGTGAGCAGGGAGTTCTGGGGCGACCTTACGTTGGTGGAGCAGCTGCCTGTTGTATCTGCGGGCTCCTCTCACGGCGCTCCGGATGAGGGCAACAGCTCCTCCGCCCCTCTCCCAGGATAAGGCTGCGACGACTGGGGAGATGCCCCTGGCAGATCCCTCCCAGGTGGGGCCAGCACAGGCTCCATGGGCCAGATAACGGCTGCCAAGGTCATCAAGGCCAATAGGACAACAGAGTCAGCAGGCTGTCTCAGATGCCATTCTGAACGATGGGGTGGCACCAAAACGTATCACCCGTAAATGTAAGCACCTTAGGCACACCACGGTTTTCTCATTGGTGCTTTTGCGTTGGCCCTAGATTAGGGGCTCATTATTTGTTTATGCTTGAAAAACATTTTGGTTTGACTCTGTGTGACTTTATGATAGTGAAAATTAAAACTAGATGTGTTACCATGGCTGAGGGTGGCTCCTTTGTTCTGCATTTGTATGTTTTACATACATGTCATGAGTGTTTGAGTGGACATTGAAGCTTATGGCCAAAGCCCTTAGTTGCAGCTGAAGAAGTGGCAGATTTAGCACTTAGTGCCGAGTATGGAAGCGCCAGGCTGGTCCTTCAGATCCATTTGTGTGGAGCTAGCTGAAGGTTCATTGGATTAAAGTCTCCCAGGTGTCCCTTCCTCCTTGGTGTAGTTCCGGGTCAGTGTTTAGACCCTCATCATTGCCCTGTGCTTCCTCATCCTCAGAATCAGTGCTGGACTCATCATGTGCAGCCGCATCCACTGCATCAACATCTTCATCGTCCACTGCGTCCCCCCTTTCCAGTGAAAGATTGTGGAGAGCACAGCATGCTACCACTATCACTGAGACATGATCTGGGGGGATACTGGAGTGCGCACCCTGAGTGGTCCAGGTATCGGAAGCGCATCTTGAGAAGACCAATGGCTCTCTCCACCACAGCCCTTGTGGTGCCCTGGCTCCTATTGTACTGCTGCTCAGCTTCTGTTCTTGGATGGTGGAGAGGCGTCATGAGCCACCTTCTGAGGAGATAGCCCTTGTCACCCAGCAGCCATCCATCCAGCCGGACTGGAGCACTGAAGAGCCCTGGTACCTGGGAGTGTCTGAGGATGTAGGCGTCGTGGGAACTGCTTGGGTACCTTGCACAGACTTGCAGAATCTGCATCCTGGGATCACACACTATCTGCACGTTCATGGAATGGAAGCCCTTCCTGTTGACAAAGGCACCGGGCTCACCTGCTGGCGCCTTGATGGCCACATGTGTACAGCCTATAACACCCTGGACAAGGGGGAAGCCAACAATGGCCGAGAAGCCTCTGGCTCACAGTGTGTGAATTGCCTGGTCCCAGTGGAAGTGGATGAAGGCCAATGCCCATCTGAACAGATACGTCTGTAATCTGCTTGACACGAGTGTGGACAGCTGATTGGGAGACACTGCAAAGATTACCTGCCGAGCCCTGGAAGAAACCAGAGGCATAGAAGTTGAGGGCAACTGTGACCTTCAGAGCCACTGGCATGGGGTGTCCACCCACACAGTTAGGAAAGATCTCAGGGCCAATCATCTGACAGATATAGTTGACTGTCTCCTTTGATAGTCAGAGCCTCCTTCGGCACTGCACCTCAGTCATATTGAGGTAGCTGCTTCTCCGCTTGTATACCCTGGTAGCAGGATAGTAGCATCTTCTGCAGCCCCTTCCACTTTGGACTAGCTCTTGGCCCTCGCCCCTTGTGCCTGTGCCTGTACTCCCAAAGTTGGCTCCCCTGGAGGCTGATTGTCCACTCCTGGCCTCCTCCTTATTCTATCCCTCCCTTCCTCCTCAGAGGAGCTGCCTCCAGTGGAGATGTCAGAACCCATACCCAGGCTAAAGGGAGGCCTCCTGAAAGCTGTAGGCCCGATAAAGATTGCTGACTGCAGAGAGCTGAGCTGAAGTTTCAAAATACACAGAAAGCTGCTGGAATTCGTTCTGAACTGCTACAGATCACACAGGCAAGTTTAAAACATTTTCTGCAATAAACGCTTCACAGACCAGATTGACAACTCCACTGAGTCCTCTTATCCCACCCGTGGATGAGTTTTATTAAAAAGTCGCTTACCTGCCTGCCTGTTGTGCCCGTGCACTGAGCCAAAGATCGCACAGGCGCCTGAAAATCAGCACGATTGCCAAGTTAAGGGCCTTAACTAGCCCGTTAATTAATGGCGGGTGCGCCTAGAACTTCATCGCGGGCCCACCCAACGAAACATCGCGATGGCGCGCAGTGACCTCGGGACGCTCGCCCAACATCATTGCGCATCATTTTACACATGGACATGCAGGGCCCGTCCCCGCAAGTCAAACAGAAAATTCTGCCCATAAAAATACAATGTGAGGCCTTAGATCTATGACATCCCTCGCTGCCTTGAATTCTACTTCATTTTTATTTTTATGTGGTTTTCTGAAGGAAGAATAGGAAGTAAAGAAGCATGCTTATATTCTCTCCATTCACAATGGTATGTCAGACACACTGCCAGCACAGGCAGTGGCAGTTCTCTGCTGTATTTTCTTTTGAGGTTTAAATCTGGATCAGAGCATCAACAAGGACTTTGTCCAATCCTGGGACGTGGAAGATTTAGTTGACTTGTTAAGATTCGAAACTTACCTGTTCGGGAAGTCTTTCAGGGTTAGGGTTCTGAAATTTCCTCTGTTGGGGATCAGTCATAAGCAGAGCCCTTGGTTTCAGAACTCTGCCAGTCCAACTCCTGATTAAGTATCCTCGAAAGCGTCTGAGGGTTTTGCAGGGTGGTTAACATTCAGGGCTCAAGTAATGGTCAAGCTGCTTGGGCTACTGCTGGGTATCTCACTGTGAGTTTTTAAAAAATTCATTCATGGGATGTGAACATCGCTGGCTAGGCCGTCATTTATTGCCCATCCCTAACTGCCCTTGTTCAGAGAGCATTTAAGAGTCAACCACACCACTGTGGGTCTGGAGTCATACGTAGGCCAGACCAGATAAGGACAGCAGATTTCCTTCCTTAAAGGACATTGGTATCAGATCTTTGATCATAGAGCTGAGCTGCTCTTGTCCAGCTTAGCTCCTTCCTGTCCACAGAGTCATAGAGTTATACAGCACAAAAACAGGCCCTTCAGCCCATCATGTCCATGCTGGCCATCAAGCCCCCATCTATCCTAATCCCATTTTCCAGCATTTGGCCCATAGCCCTGTATGCTATGGCATTTCAAGTGCTCAGCTAAATACTTCTTAAATGTTGTGAGGGTTCCTGCCTCTCCCACCCCCTCAGCCAGTGTGTTCCAGATCCCAACCACCTTCTGGGTGAAAACATTTTTCCTCAAATCCCCTCTAAACCTTCTGCCCCTTACCTTAAATCTATGCCTCCTGGTTATTGACACCTCCACAAAGGGGAAAAGTTTCTTCCTATCTATGCCCCTCATAATTTTGTATTCCTCTATCAGGTTCCCCATCAGCCTTCTCTGTTCTAAGGAAAACAACCCTAGCCTATCCAGTCTATCTTCACAGCTGAAACCCTCCAGCCCAGGCAACATCCTGGCGAATCTCCTCTACACCCTCTTCAGTGCAATCACATCCTTCCCAGAGTGTGGCAACCAGAACTGCAAACAGTACTCCTGACTATACCTGATTAATCCCTGCCTCTCCAAGTGGAGATTAATCAGATTAATTCTGTCCCTCCGAAATTTTTCGAATAGTTTCCCCACCATTGATGTTAGACACACTGGCCTGTAATTACCTGGTTTCTCCCTACTACTCTTCTTGAATAATAGTACCCATATTTGCTGTCCTCCAGTTCTCTGGCACCTCTCCTGTGGCCAGAGAGGATTTGAAAATTAGTGTCAGAGCCCCTGCAATCTCCTCCCTTGCCTCACACAGCAGCCTGGGATACATCTCATCTGGGCCTGGAGATTTATCCACTTTAAGCCCACCAAAACCTTCTCCTTTTCAATGCTAATTTGTTCAAGTATATCATAGTCCCCCTCCCTGATTTCCACCCCTACATCGTCATTCTCCATAGTGAACACAGGTGAGAAATAATAATTTAAAACCTCACCTACATCCTCCGGCTCCATGCACAGATTGCCACTTTAGTCCCTAATGGGCCCTACTCTTTTTTTCCTTTTTCAAAGGGGTGACTAGGTGTTGTGTAGATGAGGGTAATACATTTGACACAGTCTACTTGGACTTCAGCAAGGCTTTTGATAAGGCCCCGCACGGGAGACTGATAACGAAGGTAAGAGCCCATGGGATCCAAGACAATTGGACAAATTGGATCCAGAATTGGCTGAGTGGCAGGAAGCAGAGGGTGATGGTCGAGTGGTGTTTTTGTGACTGGATGCCTGCGTCCCGTGGGGTTCCACAGGGATCAGTGTTGGGTCCCTTGCTGTTTGTGGTATAAATAAACGATTTAGACTTGAATGTCAGCGGTTTGATCAGTAAGTTTGTGGATGACACAAAAATTGGTGGGATGGTAAATAGTGAGGAGGATAGCCTTGGATTATAGGAGGATACAGATGGACTGGTCAGATGGGCTGATCAGTGGCAAATGGAATTTAATCCGGATAAGTGTGAGGTGATGCACTTGGGCAGGACAAACAAGGCACGGGAATACACAATGAATGGTAGGACCCTGGGAAGTACCAAGGGTCAGAGGGACGTTGGTGTGTTTGTCCACTGGTCCCTTAAGGTAGCGGAACAGGTAGATAAGGTGGTTAAGAAGGTATATGGGTTACTTGCCTTTATCAGCCGAGGCATAGGATGTAAGAGCAGGGAGGTTATGCTGGAACTGTACAAAATGCTGGTTAGGCCACAGCTAGAATATTGCGTGCAGTTCTGGAATCACATTATAGGAAGGATGTGATTGCACTAGAGACAGTGCAGAGGAGATTTACCAGGATGTTGCCTTGGCTGGAGAGTTTTAGCTATGAGGAGAGATTGGATAGACTGGGGTTATTTTCCTTGGAGCAGAGGAGATTGAGGGGGGACATGATTGAAGTGTATAAAATTATGAGGAGCATAGATAGACAGGAAGGAACTTTTCCCCTTGGTGGAGGGATCAATAACCTGGGGGTATAGATTTAAGGTAAGGGGCAGGAGGTTTAGAGGGGATGTGAGGAAGAATTCTTTCACCCAGAGGGTGGTAGGAATCTGAAACTCACTGCCTGAAAGGATGGTCAAGGCAGAAACTCTCATAACGTTTAAGCAGTATTTGGATGTGCACTTGCAATGCCATGGTATACAAGGCTATGGGCCTCGTGTTGGAAAGTGGCATTAGAATAGTTAGGTACTTGTTTGACCAGTGCAGACTCGATGGGCCAAAGGGCCTTTTTCTGTGCTGTAGACCTCTATGACTCTATGACTGTAAGGCGACACCAGAGGTGAAAATATTCTTTGCTTGGGCTGCCTTAAACAACGTTGGCAGAGCTTCCTCAACGTTTTGGGATAGGCAGCTGTCTTCATCATCTTCCTTGCTGAAGACAAAGCCTACTTGTCGAGCTGTTCCAAGATGTTCATCTTGTGTTTCATAATGGTGGACAAATTTAAGATAAATGGAGAGAGGCCAAAGTGAACATAGGCCCCTTACAGAATGAGGCTGGGGAAATAATAATAGGGAACCAGGAAATAGCAGAGGAGTTGAATAAATACTTTGCATCAGTCTTCATGGTAGAAGATACTAACAACATTCCAAAATTACTAAATATTCATGGGGAAAAAGTGGAAAAGGAAATAAATAAATAACTATCACTAGAGAAAAAATACTAGGGAAACTAATGGGGCTAAAGACCAAAAATGTCCCCTGGACCTGATGGATTGCATCCTAGGGTATTAAAGGAAGTAGCTACAGAGATAGTGGATCCACTTAGATTCCGGAAAAGTCCCAGAAGATTGGAGAACGGCCAATGTAACACTCCTATTCAGGGAGGGAGGGAGGGAGACAAAAGACAGGTAATTATAGGCCAGTTAGCTTAACATCTGCTCTTGGGAAAATGTTGGAGTCTATTATAAAAGATGTAATAGCAGAGCATTTAGAAATACATAATATAATCAAGCAGAGTCAGCATGGTTTCATGAAGGGGAAATCATTTCTGACAAATTGATTAGAATTCTTTGAGGAAGTAACAAGCAGGATAGATAAAGGGGAACCAGTAGATGTAATATATTTGGATTTCCAAAAGGCGTTCGATAAGGTACTGCACATAAGGCTACTTAATAAGATAAGAGCCCATGTTGTTGAGGGTAGTACATTAGCATGGATAGAGGACTGGCTAACTAACAGATGACAGAGAGTTGGGATAATGGGGGCATTTTCAGGATGGCAAACTGTAACTAGTGGAGTGCCACAGGAATCAGTGCTGGGGCCTCAATTATTTACAATATATATTAATGACTTAGATGAGGGAAGTGAATGTACTATCACCAAGTTTGCAGATGACACAAAAAGAGATGGGAAGGCAAATGGTGTGGATGACACAGAGTCTACAGAGGCATATAAGCAGGTTAAGTGAGTGGGCAAAAAATTGGCAGATGGAATATAATATGGGAAAATGTGAGGTTATTTGGCAGGAAGAATAGAGGAGCTGAATATTATTTAAATGGAGGAAGACTGCAGAAGGCTGCAACACAAAGGGATTTGGGAGTCCTTGTGCGTGACTCCCAAAAAGCTAACATACAAGTTCAACAGGTAATAGGTAAGGCAAATGAAATGTTGGCCTTTATTTCAAAGGGAATGGAGTATAACATTAGGGAAGTTTTGCTAAAACTATACAAGGCACCAGTTAGACCACACCTAGAATACTGTGAACAATTTTAGTCCCCTTATCCAAGGAAAGATATACAGGGATTGGAGGCAGTCCAGAGAAGGCTCAGGAGGTTGATCCTGGGTACGTAGGGATTTTCTTATGAGGACAGGTTGAGTAGGTTGGGCCTGTACTCACTGGAGTTTAGAAGAATGAGAGGCAACCTTATTGAAACATATAAGATTTTTAGGGGGTTTGACAGGGTAGATGTTGAGAAGTTGTTTGCCCTTGTGGGAGAGTCTAGGACCAGAGGGCATAATCTCAGAGCAAGGGGGCACCCATTTAAAACAGATGAGGAGGAATCTTAGTCAATCTGTGGATTCTTTACCATCAAGGGCTGTAGAGGCTCGGTTGTTAAGTATATTCAAGGCTAAGATAGACAAATTTTTAATCAGTAAGGAAATCAAGGGTTATGGGGAAAAGGCAGGAAAGTGGAATTGAGGGTCATCAGATCAGCTACGATCTCATTGAAAGGCGGAACAGACATGATGGGCCGAATGGCCTACTTCTGCTCCTACGTTTTATGGTCTCCTGTGACTCTGTTCAGTTGCTACTCTCCACGTATCTAAACAAAAAATAAAATTTAGGATCTATCATGTTGGATTGCACTCTGAGATCTGGCTTGTCCAGTAGTAACATCAACTGGGATCATAACAATTGCTTGCCTGAGCACTCCATGATACTGTGCTCTGTGTGGTCTAACTCCGCTTTGATTGGCCGGCACAGTCATATGACATACTTAAACAAGTTCGGCTAATACCAGTGCAGAATTTCAGCTGATCATGTGCATCTTTCTATGGGATTTGATATTTTGCCGGCGGGATTGGTTGCTGACTTTGACATAACCGGAATTTTGTGTCATCCAAGTGTGATACATCGCACTTTCACTGTATGTGAAGGTGTTGACAACCTACAGACTGAAGTGTTGATGTTGATGGAAAATGGAGTCTCTAAGACCTTGCCCATATCTTTGGTTTTCTTGATGCTGATTGCCAGTCCAATCTCCTTGAAGGTCCACCAGAACCAATCCAGAAGTGGTTGCAAATGAACTCCAGTATGGGATATACCCCTCTATACAGTTGTGTCAGGGTCACAGACAGGATATATCATTTTGTACAGCTGTGTCAGGATCGGACAGGATATACTCCTCTATACATCTGTGTCAGAGTCAGACAGGGCATACCCTCCATACAGCTGTGGCAGAAAGGTGATGGCATAGTGGTATTGTTACTGAATAGTACTTCAGAGACCCAGGGTAATGCCTTGGGACCAAGGTTCAAATCCCACCACGGCAGATGGTGAAATTTTAATTCATAAAAAAAAAAATCTGGAATTCAAAGTCTGATGATGACCATAAAAACCCATCTGCTTCACTATGTCCTTTAGGGAAGGAAATCTGCTGTCCATACCTGGTCTGGCCTCCATGTGACTTCAGACCCGCAACAATGTGGTTAACTCTTAAATGCACTCTGAGCAAGGGCAATTAGGGATGGCCCACATCCCATGAACAAATAAAGAGTGGATATACCGCTCTATACAGCTGTGTCAGGGTCAAACAGGATATATACCCCTCTGTACAGCTGTGTCAGGATTGCTCAGGATCTACTGTATACAGCTGTATAATGTACATGCATTATATGCTACAGTAATAACAATCATTCTCAATTGTTTCTCCTAATGAAATCAGTTGCACAATTCTGATGGAAGAAACTTTCTGTGAATTATTTTATTATTGGTGAAACTTTGATTGAAGAGCTAATTTGTTGATCAGCTTTGGGGGATTCCTTCACTAAACAAGCAAAACTGGAGTCAATGGGAATCAGGGGGAATACTCTCTACTGGTTGGAGTCATTAGTAGCACAAAGGAAGATGGTTGTGGTGGTTGGAGGTCAATCATTTCAGTTCCAGGACAGCACTGCAGGAGTTCCGCAGGGTAGTGTCCTCGGCACATCTTCAGCTGCTTCATCAATGTCCTTCCTTCCATCATGTCAGAAGTGGGGATGTTCGCTGATGATTGCACAATGTGCAGCATCATTCGTGACTCCTCAGATACTGAAGCAGTCCATGTCCAAATGCAGCAAGACCTGGACAATATCCAGGCTTGGGCTGACAAGTGGCAAGTAACATTCCTGCCACACAAGTGCCAGGCAATGACCACCTCCAACAAGAGAGAATCTAACCATAGTCCCTTGACATTCAACGACATTACCATTACTGAATCCCCCACAATCAACATTCTGGGGGGTTTACCATTGACCAGAAACTGAACTGGACTAGCCATATAAATACTGTGGCTACAAGAGTAGGTCAGAGGCTAGGAATCCTGTGGTGAATAACTCACCTCCTGACTCCCCAAAGCCTGTTCACTATCTACAAGGCACAAGTCAGGAGTGTGATGCGATATTCTCCACTTGCCTGGATGAGTGCAGCTCCAATAGCACTCAAGAAGCTTGACACCATCTAGGACAAACAGCCCACTTAATTGACACTCCATCCACAAAAATTCACTCCCTCCGCCACTGACATACAATAGCAGCAGTGTGTACCATCTACAAGATGCACTGCAGGAACTCACCAAGGTTCCTTAGGCAGCACCTTCCAGACCTCAACCACTACTATCTAGAAAGACAAGGGTGGCAGCAGAGAACACCACGACCTGCAAGTTCTCCTCCAAGCTGCTGATCATCCTGACTTGGAAATTAACAACGTTTTTTTACTGTCACTGGGTCAAAATCCTGGAACTCCCTTCCTAACAGCACTGTGGATGTACCTACACCACATGGGCTGCAGTGGTTCCAGAAGGCAGCTCACCACCACCTTCTCAAGGGCAATAAGGGATGAGCAATAAATACTGGCCTAGCCAGTGACGCCCATGTCCCATGAACGAATGTAAAAAAATTGTTCTTGTTTCAAGTTGCTAATTCCACTTTGCTAGTAACTTCAATTTGGTAGTTTGCAATCTGTTAATTCCAATACAGCCTGCGTGACTTTAAGCTGCTTTTGAATTTGTGGAAATAACAATTTCTAACATTTTTTATAGTGCTGCCTTTATTTTTAGGTAATTGTGCTAACTTCTTGATTTTCTCCTTCTGATCCCTGTTGGGCTTGAAACCCACTTGATCCAGGATAATGAACCTTGATTTTTGAAGGTTTATGTTCCCCTCTCTAAACTCAAATGAACCTTGAGCATTGGTTGCTGTGGCTGATATATCATGTTGAGGTCAGTTATAATGGTTAGAGGGTTATAGCCCTGTCTACCTGTTAGCTTACAAAGCCTCTGTTGCAGGAAATTACTTTGAAGTTTCTTCTGAATTAAAATCTCATTGAAAGAAACCAAAGTAAAATAAAGTTAACATAAGGGAAGTAAAGTGAAGCAATGGCAGCACAGCACTGTCGAGTGGAATGTGTGGACTGTAATATGTGGGAAGTCATGGACACTACTGGTGTCCTAGATGACCACATGCGCAGGAAGTGCTGTCAGCTGCAGAACCTTGAGCTTTGGGTTTCAGAGGTTGAATGGCAGCTGGAGTCAGTGGCTCATCCACGAGGCTGAGAGCTCCATGAATAGCATGTTCACACTGCAGTTTAGGAGCCTGGAGGTGGAAAGGGAATGGGTGACCCCCAGGCAGTCCAAGAGAACTAGGCAGGTAGCGCAGGAGTCCCCTGGGGTCGCGCTCACCAATCAGTTTTCTGTTTTGGATACTGGTGAGGGCATTCGTTTCTCAGAGGAGTGCAGTCAGAGCCAAGGTTATGGCACCACAAGCGGCTCAGCTGTACAGAAGGAGGGGAAGAAGAAAGGAAGAACATTAGTGATAGGGGATTTGTTAGTTAGGGGAACAGACAGGCGTTTCACTGGCTAGGCTAGCATTTATTGCCCATCCCTAATTGCCCTTGAGAAGGTGGTAGTGAGCTGCCTTCTTGCCCACTGCAGTTCCTGTGGTGTAGGTGCACCCACAGTGCTGTTAGAGAGGGAGTCTGGTGGTTGGCAATCAACTGGGCTCTGGTCCTATGATGGGACCTCAGACTCACTGTAACCCAGATCCAT